>NC_142796.1:2078425-2378425 GCF_049724085.1 Artemia sp. Qi Xiang Cuo | reverse complement strand
AAAAATAATATTTTCATCGTCAATGCTAAAGATCAAATAATTATTGTTTTTGATAATCATATTCTTGTAAAGAGAGAACCCAAATGAATTTTGCAAGATCTTTAGTATTCATAAGCAAATTAACTTCAGACGAAAAACAATGGATATGAAACAGTTTGTGATACACCGTCAGTTGCCATTAATTGTCATCAGTCCCATTAAATGTCAATAAGTTCATAAGTTAAGTTCATAAGTTTATTAATCCACATTCACAAACAAACAGATAAATTAAATAACACTTTCGCGCTGTAGAAAACATACGTAGGTTTGCGATCGCGCGAAAGTCCACGTAATTACTTACCTATTAACTCAACTCTTTACATAAACCTCAACTATTTAATCAAAACTATTATAAATAAACCAAAAATAGATAAACTATAACCAATATATATGAAAAAAATATAGATAAATAAATAAATAAATAACTGAATTAAAAATAATAATAGATAATACTCAATGTCTCTGAGTATTTGTCATTACTCGTCTCATGTATAAGAGTTAGTAAAGGAGATAATTCGCCTATACACAGGTTATTTATTTTGCTAAATTGTTTGTTTAGTTTTACATACAATAGTCGGGCCCCGACTCGCCCTATTCCTCTTATAGATAGATAAATATTTATTGCAACAAAAGTTGCTTTGGGCCATGGCAAAAAACGACACAAAATATTCTTCTTAATAAAATTATTCATACCATAAGTAAATATAAAATATTATTCCATATACTTTTATATTTTATAATTTATTTCTGTTTATTCATGTCAGGGTTATTTAACATATGGCGCAAAATCACACCTTTGCTTCCATTTTGACATTTTTTAGTGTAATTCATTCACCTGTGATATAATGTAAATAACTTGTTAAATTTGTGTTCTAATAAAAGGTGCAACTAAAATTTATGCCCTTATTTGACAGATTGGACAATATTGGGCAATATTTCTCCGGCCTCCTTTTTCTTATAATACGTTCCGGCCGTCGTATCCAACGTGCCACTAGTTTTCTACCCGGTTCAATTACTAAGCTGTTGTTGAGGTTGAAAAAACAAGCTGTTTTTGAAGTAGTATTTCCTATATGTTTCCTCCTTCAAGTTACTGCAGTAGCACATTTTTCTAAGCGTTTTCCCTATTTGCCCCAACCACGCATTGCACTCCGGGCCGGAAGTAGAGAATCAGGAGATCGGTATATGCGCTCCACAGACCATTCATCAGCATGCGAAAATTTTTGTTCTAGTGCCTTGACACAAGGCGAAGATAAACTAAATAAAATTGTCTTAAAAAAGTACTTGTACTTGTACTTTTGTACTTGTGAAAGCTTATTTTTAGGTTCTGTAATTTATTTTTTTACTTATGCATGTGTCATATTCAGATATTAGTATATGTATTAGAGCATTTGAATAAATGTTTCTCAAAATAGGTATTTTGCGTAACAATTAGGAATAAGAGGTACTTTTATTGAGTCTGCAATTTCTAGGCGTCTTGAAAAATAGAAAAAATAATTTTAGGCAACATTTTTCTAGTTCTCCCAGGTACAGTAGCCCTCCAGATCAAGCTCCTGAGAATAAGCCCCATCCCACCTTCTGTTTCCATATCCAGATAGATTTATTTACTATTATATGTACCAAAAAAGAGGCTGAATGAAAGCTAGTTGGTGACGAGCCAAGAAGGCTGATTGTAATCGGATATTAGATTACTACTAATTACTTTTGTTAGTGAGTTTTTGTTTTTACTATAAGTGGAAGTTCTGAATGTTCCATCAAATGGAAGTATGGATTCCTCCGATACTGTTCCAATGATCTTCCTCGCGAAAAAAGAAAAGAAACATTAAAATGCACAAGACTTATATTTAGGGCTACAAACGAACTTTTTGAAAAAGACGTGCGCCGCATCCTCCCCCACCCTATAAAAATCCAAATCTTTCCTATGTGAACACCTAAAAAAGATCTGTCACTTTGGTCACAAATGTGATCCTTTGAAAAATCCACAAAAATCGTCCGTCAATTCACTTTAACAGCTCTACAAACTAATGTACATCTGAGACCAGCACATGTTCTGCTATGCGCAGCACACTTCTACCATGAGTGACACCTACTACGCGGTGTACACAGTTTTTGTAAGTGGGCAACTCCTCGATTAATACACATGAAAGGCTTAAAAGTTTCCTATTACCTTCTTTACCGTAAATGTCAACACTAATTAGCCCTATATTGTAAAAAACTTCCCTTTCAAAAAGGCATTCCTTTTCTGACAGTAGCACTGGAATTAATCTGAAATGAGATCCTTAAAAGATAACACGAAGCATTAGGTTTGTATTACGATTTCTTTCGATCAGGAAACACAACTGTGAGCAGAAAGTTCTTTCTCTAAGCTGATTATCTATTTTCGGGGGGAGGCCTTTGACCAAATAAAGTTCATAGGCCGATTTATCAATTTGCCTCTGAGGAGATTTATAATAATCTTAGAGGGAACCTCACCCCTAGCCTTTCCCCTCTGTGTAGAGATGGGCTAGTATTGTTTATACATATTTTGACAGTACAGCATGTTCGAGTATATTGTTCATCCCTGATATGTACAGCGTAGGATCGGATTTGACCTTTGAAGGCATTATCTAATCAGAACCAAGACTGCAAACAGAGCTACAGATAAAATTACAGCTGAGTAAAGGACAAACCTCCCTGACCTCCCTGACTAGCAGATTACTTGGTTTTCATTTTCAAAGGAGAGACAGTAACAAGAGTAGATATACAATGCCTTCTTGGAGTTCACTTCTCATTCGATCTCATATGGCTGGACATCTCAGCAAAGTGAGATCCTCATGCCCATGAAAGCTAGGAGTCACCCTAAGATACAAAACCCTTCGCTCATAACGAGTCCGTTTGAGTCCATTTTGAGACCGGCGTTATAAAACAGGGTTTTAAGAAAATCGGAACTTCATCGGAGTTAGTGTAGAGTGAACATTTGAACAGACTGGGGCGAAGGAGGAGCGTACGCACTTTTGTTGGGCTCAATTGGTTTGGTGCAGCCCTGACTTTTTAGCAGTAGTTTTATCATTTATTTATAAGAAGAAGAGCACAATCTTTAAAACTCACCTGGTGGATGCATCTTATATACCATACATGTACTTGTACATCTTATATACATACATGTACATTATATACCATATAATTTTGGATTTTAGGGTTTGTTTCGACACATGCAGGTAATGAGTAACGTAAGATGTTTGGAAATCAGTTCGTAGAAATTGAGCGAAAGGAAAAGTTTTTGGCTGACAGTTAGGATTATGCAATTAAGGGAGCTATACTGGCTGAAGGATATTCTTTCAGAGTTGGGAGGTGGTTACTTTAATTTAGTGCTAGGTGAATGATGGTTAAGGAAGCTTGGAAAATTTTTGGGTATATTTTTGGCTATTGGTTTGGTTACAAATATTCCCCAGGTGTCACTACATAGGGGTATGCCATATGGTTTTATGGCATGGGGCGCTCATTGTGCCTGGGCAATGAAATTTAAGCGACAAAACATATATAGGCAATGAGTTATCCTCTGAGGAGCCCTGATATGTGGTGATTACTCGGGGAATTTTAAATTTTGTAGACTTACGATGCTATAACTTGGTTTTGTGACAATGACTTATACTTATTAATGCTGATTTTGCTCTATGTTGGACTTGATTTCTGGATTATCGGGTTGGATATACTGTTTTGCCCTAGGTGATTGAATGGATGAGTAAGGTCTATACCTTGTTCAAGTGCCCATTTATCTCAGTTACTAAATTAGGAAGACACTTTTTTTCCAAGTAATTACCTGTAATACATTATATGTCTATTACCTACCATATATGTAGAGCTTGTGAGTGAACCAATGTATAAATTATAAATCACCACCCAATTTTTGAGAAGAAACCTTATTTGCGATCCTACTCGAAATTTTATATTTAAATTTCAACAGACAAATACAGCTTAACATGAGAGTGCGCTTCGAGGTAATTATTACAGGCAAATACATTACAAGACTGATATTCAGTTAGTATATGACTTAAAACGGAAAAAATGTACAATCAAAATTAAAATAAAAACAACTAAATACACGGTTAATAATGGCATAATTGAAAGTGCAATTAAAATTAATACAATTATAAATTAACGCCACGAGCAGCGACATTAAAACATTAGTTGTTTAGTCCCTTCAACTTATGACTTTAAACGAATAACAAACATACAAATAAACGTAATATTAAAAATAAATATGATACTAAAAGAATAGAAAAAGGAATGTATACAATTAGTTGAATTACTTACCGGCTGAATGAGGTGGACATTGTCGTAAAAATTTGCGATGTAATTCATAACGTTTAGTTTCGTTGCAAGCCTGTCTACTTTAGTCAACTGGAACAGGAATTTGTCTTCTTCAGTCAACAGGTCAACACTTTTACCTGAGTTAACGTAATCTCGATATGCCTTCACCTGAAATTTATTGCAAATTAGAAAAGATTTACGTCTAATCATTAAATATACTTATCAAATAAATAAATAAATTTAATTAGAACGAAAAAACTGAAAATATAATTGAATTATAAAAAATATTTGGTTTTGAAATAAACATAACGAAACATCTTTGCCTCCCAATGCACTAAAAAAAACATACCCAGAAAACTTTTTTTTGCTTTTTTAACAATAAAAGTGAAAGCATTTGGCGGTCATGCGGTCATGGTTTAGAAGTAATTCTGCGCGACCCTTAACAAATGTTGATTTAGTTTGATCTGCAAATTTGGCTAATTTCTTCTCAGCAGCGATAAGCATAGAAACATGTACACCCCCCCCCCCTCTCATTACGAAAAAAGTGAATAGAAGATCAAAAACAAAAGAATACTTAAAACCACCAACTGTACGTACCGAACGCTTCTCAACTTCATTTATACATTGATTATATGTCAGCGTTTTTTTTTTTTTTTGTTTTTTTTTATCAGGCTGGATATTCCTGACTGTGACAGCTGTTCATAACTTTGTTGTAGCACAGCCATCCCACATTTCTATTCCTAGTCTTTGAAAAAGATAATCTGAAAAATCTAAAAATGATTCTGGAAAAAATGAAAAATTCCTAGTTTCTTTTAATATCTATATTTTTTAATTTCATATTATTTTCACTTTATTTGACTATTGATCCTATTGAAAATGAAGAGACTAAAAATTCGAGAAAAAAACACATAACTGGATAACATCAAAAGTCACTAAAACCCCCACAGAGAAAAAATCAAGGAGGCAAACTCAATCCCCAAAATTAGTAACAATTATTATATTATTAATTGCTACACATGTTTTTTTTATTGTTCATGCACATGAAAATAAAAAGGCATTTTTTATACACAATTTATAACTGTAAAAGTATCAATCAGGGCCTTGAACTATTCAAGCATATCGTAGTAAGTCGGTTCGACATAGTACAGGACCACGCCTTTCTCTCTTTAAAATATAATTACTGGCTTCAACTCGGCAGCTGATACAGTGAGAACTAATCCTTGATCTAAAAAGACTAAATAAAAGCATCAACATCTAAATAAAGTAGAAACTGGGATAGGGGGAGAAGGGTCTGAAATAGACATTACCGACATTACTACTACTACTACTAACAATTAGTTGTGTTGGCGTGGCCAACACAGCTACGTACGCCCCTCCTGCATTCTAATCAGTTTAAAGCCTCTTTCTTCACAACCTCCCAGGAAGTTCCCATCTCTCCGACATCTTTCTTTATGGCATTCTCCCAACCCAGCCGCAGACTACCTGCTTTCCGTTTAGCCCTACACGGTTGGGAGAAAAGGACTAACTTTGGCAATCTGTCATCCTTCATCCACAGAATGTGCCCTAGCCATTATCGACATTATTTCCTAAAAATTTGTATGAAATACATAACTCTTGTTTTGGGTATGGAAGAGATAGCCGCACACACAATCATTTATCTGAGGTAGCGTAATCTCGTTGTGTCTTCAAAAACGCATAACAGAAATAACGAATTTGAAAGTAGCAAGGACAGTAAAATAAAATAAATAAATAAAAGCAAATAAAATAAAATCTGATCATTGGAATTACCTAATCAAAAAAAACGTGGGAGAAAATGTAGTCCAAAAAACGTAGGAGAAAATGTGGCAACACGTCACTAAAAAAAACGTGGCAGCAAAAAACTTGGCACCAAAAAAAAAACATTTCACATAAAAAACGCAGCACCAAAATCTTAAGAGGATGTAGCTCGTTGGTATTTAAATTTTAATTGGAATTGAATCATTGTCAAACTTAACTAATTACTTTTACTTGTTTACTTTCATGCTTAGACGTGGCAACACTGATGAAAATGTGTTATTGCCCTAAAAGCTTCACGATTTTGAAAAAAATTAAAGAAAAATCTTAAGAAATCGCAGTTTTCTGGTATGAGCCGATCTAATATGGGTCCATGGGACAAAAAATGGTTCCTTTTGATGTCCTCGGTACTTTGATAATTAAAAATGCTTACGTTTGTCTTAAATAATTGCAACTAAAATTATAAAATTACTAAATACAACAAACTTTTTACACTTCCATACCATAAAACTTCCATACTTCCATACCATAATGTTGTTACAACATTAGCTGACATGTAGAGTTTAGTAGTCTTGAAAGAAACCAAGGGTAACTTAAAATAAAGCTTATATTAAAATAAATATCAGAAACATTTTTTGCAACAAGAAGAGTGGTATCGCCCAACAGCATCCTTATTCAGACTTAGTCTAATAGAAGGGAGGTGAGAGATTAATTCCTATGCTCTTTGATTTTGAGCAAAGAGCATTGGTAAACTCCAAGAGTTGAAACTGGCACTAGTATCATAGGCAGCGCCCTAGCGCTGCCTAAGTAAAGAACGATGTGGGCACTATGTGTTTTTTTTTTCATACCCGGGCACTTCGTATCGAAGGAGTTGTCGTAGAAACTTCGAAAAAGGCTCATTCAATTGGAAACTGGAGTAGCTTGTATCTTTTTCAACAGAAGAACGCGGTTTGAGGGCCAACAGCCCCCCCCCCATGTCTATCATTTCCCCAAATACCGTCAATCACCATTTTTAGAGAACAATTTGTTCCGTGTTGAATTTTTCCTGTCAAGACTGATGCTTCTGGAGATAACACTCCCTTACGGCCCTCAGGGCAAGGGTTTTAAGTTATGCCCTGGGGGCATATAAGGTTTTTATAGAAGGCGTTGTCGTAGAAACTTCAAAACAGGCTCATTTGGTTATAAATTCAAAGGTCTAGTACCCTTTTAATAGTCGAAAGTGATTCGAGGGCAACTAGCCCCCCTTCCCACGCCCATTATTCCCCCAAACACATCCAATCACAATTTTTGGATAGCCATTTTGTTCAGCGGTGTAGATATCCACAAACAAAATGTGTTCTTGGGCAAGTCACTCCCCCACAACCCTCAGGGCAAGGGTTTTAAGTTATGCCCTGGGGGGCATATAAGGTTTTTTATAGAAGGCGTTGTCATAGAGACTTCAAAACAGGCTCATTAGATTGAAAATTGAAAGGGCTAGTACCCTTTTTAATAGTCGAAAGTGACAGGAGGGCAAATAGCCCCCCCCTCCCCACGCCCATCATTCCCCCAAACACATTTAATCAAAATTTTGAGATAGCCATTTTGTTCAGCGTAGTTGATTTACAGATAGAAAATATATTTTTGAGGAGGACACTCCTCCACAGCCCTCAGGGCAAGAGTTTTAAGTTATGCCCTGGGGGCATATAAGGTTTTTAAAGAAGACGTTGTCGTAGAAACTTCAAAGAAAGCTCATTCGATTGGAAATTCAAAGAGCTCTTGCCCTTTATAATAGTCGAAAGTGATTGGAGGGCAGCTAACCCCCCCCCCCCTTGTCCATCATTTCCCCAAACACATCCCATCAAAATTTTGAGATAGCCATTTTGTTCGGCTTGGTTGATTTCCGGATAGAAAATATATTTTTGAGAAAGACACTCCCCCACAGCCCCCAGGGCAAGGGTTTTAAGTTATATCCTGGGGGCATATAAGGTTTTTATTGATATCTTTGTCGTAAAAACTTGAAAAAGGGCTCATTCGATTTGAAATTCAAAGGGCTAGTACACTTTTTAATAGTCGAAAGTGATTTGAGGGCAACTAAACCCCCTAACCTAACCTAACATAAACCAGAGAAGACACACGCACAGAGAGACGACAAACACATAAACACGACACACACAAAGAGACAAAACACACACACAGACGACAAACACAGAGAGACGACACACACACCGAGACGACACACACACAGAGACGACACACACAGACAGAGACGACACACAGAGAGAGACGACACACACACAGAGATGACACACACATAGAGACGTCACGCACACAGAGACGACATGCACACAGAGACGACACACACACAGAGACGACACACACATAGAGACAACACACACACAGAGACGACACTCACACAGAGACGACATACACAAGACGAGACACAAACACAGACGACAAACACACAGAAACGACACAAACAGAGAGATGACTCACACAGAGAGACGACACACAAACAGAAACGACACACACACAGGGACGACACACACACAGAGACGACTCAAACACAGAGATGTCACAAACACAGAAGTGACACACACGCACAGACGAGAAGCACATAGAGACGACACACACACATTGAGACGACACACATAGAGATAATACACATAGATACACATAGAGATAAGGTTTGTACTGAAATCTTCGTCGTAGAAACTTGAAAAAGGACTCATTAAATTTGAAATTCAAAGGGCTAGTGCCCTTTTTAATAGTCGAAAGCGATTTGAGGGCAACTAATCCCCTCTCACGCCCACCTTTTCCCCAGACACTCACCCACAACCCTCAGTGGAAGGAATATAAGTTATGTCCTGGGGGCATATAAGGTTTTTATTGAAATCTTTGTCGTAGAAACTTGAAAAAGGTCTCATTCGATTTGAAATTCAAAGGGCTAGTAATCTTTTTATTAATCGAAGGTGATTTGAGGGGAACTACCCCCCCCTCTCACGCCCACCTTTTCCCCAAACACATCCAATCAAAATTTTTAGATAACCATTTTATTCAACGTAGTTGAAAATTTTGGAAATTAGGTCTTTAAGGATGACAACCCCCCCCCCACAGCCCTTGGGGCAAGGTTCGTAAGTTATGCCCTGGGGCCATGGAAAGTTTTTATTGAAAGCGTTGTCGTAGAAACTTCAAAAGGGATCATTCAATTGGAAATTCAAAGGGCTAGTGCCTTTTTTAATAGTTGAAAGTGATTGGGTAGCGACTAACACCCCTCTTACGCCCACCATTTTCCCAAAAACATTCAATTAAAGTTTAGAGATAGACATTTTGTTGAACATAGTTGAAAGTTCTGTAAATTATGTATTTAAGGATGACAAACCCTGAGAGCCCCAAGTGCCAAGGTTGTAGTTTATGCCCTGGGGGCATATAAGATTTTATAGATAGAGTTGTCGTAAAACTTCACAAGGGGCTCATTCAATTCGACATAGAGAGGGCTAGTGCCCTTTGTAATAGTTGAAAGTGATTGGAGCGTAACTAACCTCCCTCTAACACCTAGCAGCCGTCCAAACACCTCCACTCAAAATTTTCAAATAGTAATGTTGTTAAACGTCGTGTAAAATTCCGCAGATCAGGTATGTAAAAATGGCATTAGGGTATGGGGTGTAATTTATGCCCTGGGGGCATATAAGGTGTTTATAGACAGCGTTGTCGTTTCCAAAAGTGCTCATTCGATTGGAAATCGAAGGGCCTAGTGCCCTTTTTAATAGTCGAAAGTGATTGGAAGGCTTGCCATTTTTATAGTAAAGATCCATGTGGGTATAATGTATTATTTTTTGTTGTTGTTGTTGTTTAGACCAGGGCCCTTCGTATCGAAGGAGTTGTCGTGGGAACTTCGAAAAGGGCTCACTCGATTGAAAATAGAAAGGACTGATGCCCGTTTTAATAGTCAAAAGTGATTGAAGGGCGACTAGTCCCCCTTCCACTCCCACCCTCCCATTTGCCCATTATGTTTAAAAACTAAATGTTGCCTAAGATTAAACCAAAAAGTACTGTGTTAGTGCTAATTCCCAATAAGGTATCTCAGCAGTATCCCAAGAACGACTGAGGGTATTATGTTCATACTTTTGGGGCTACTCCTGAGCTTAAAATTTAACCAAATCAAAATAGCGTAAGTGCATCCAGGCTATCAAAAAAAGTAAACAGATTTTTTTGCGAATGGTATCAAGTTTTCCATTTCACGTCAACTAGAGGAGGTATGAAACCAAATTAAAAACTACTATTTGTGTCTAGATATTTAAAAGGGTGTATGTTGTTAAAAATTGATGAAAATTCTTCTCCAGCATACAAAAAGCAGGACAAACTGTAAAGTCTTAAACGAAAAGATCTAAATTATTATTTTCTGTTTTCCTGAAAAGACTATGTCAATGTAAAACGAACAGAAATTAATTTAAAAAAACGTTTTCTACAAAATAAGTTTTTTCAAAGAAAAGTAAAGAACTACATTAAACAAAAAAAGAGCAAAAATAAAATCAAATAATCTACCAAGCGTGAAACTACCACAAATCAGCATCGATAAATAAATGAAACTCAAAACGAGCAAAAATTATCATTAGTAGGGCTTAAGACCCCTATGCCTTCCCAAGGCCAGAACAAAATTTGTACTTTACTGAAAAAATACAAATGACTATGCATTGTCAGTTTAATATACATATACTGATATTTAGTAATCAAAATGTTAATATTATTTGATTTATTAAAGTTATAAAAGTAAAAACATTTACATTTTTTCAGTAAAATTTTGTTTTAAAACATTGGAAATTTTGTTCTGGCCTTGGGAAGGCATAGGGGTTTTGCGACAAACTTCTGTTAATTTCTGCTCGTTTTGATTTTGGCTCGGTTATTTATTGTAATTTCTGTTCGTTTTGGGTTTCATTTATTTATCGATGCTGACTTATGGTAGTTTCACGCTTGATAGATTATTTGATTTGATTTTTGCTCTTTTTTTGTTTAATGGAGTTCTTTACTTTTCTTTGAAAAACTTATTTTGTAGAAAAAGTTTTTTTAATTAATTGACAAAAAAAAGTCGTCAACGTTTGGCATTTGTTTGGCGTTTGCCATTTCTTGGCATATTTTTTAGATTAATAATGAAGCAAAATAAGAGCAATTAATTTCACTGGCAAAATTAGTGCATTAATGAGTTTCTAATCTCAGTTTCTGGAACAAAAAGAATAACTGCCAAAGTAAGGAGAAAAGAGAACCCACAGACACCAAATGATAGATGGCGTTTGTGGTTTTTTGACACTGGCGACGGTTTCCACTCTTACAATTTGCACAATAGTCTTTGATTTTGACCACAAGAGAGGCAATAATACATTACCTCGATGTCAGTTGGAACCATTCTTTGGAGTATTTCCACCATTTCAATTTTTAAGGTCTTCAAATCAAGGAGGTTCACTGCTTGAACGATATTGTCCAACGGATGTTCCAACTTTCGTCTGGAAATGGCTACAATAAAAGAAAATTAGTGAGAAGCTACCCATCGACTCTTTTCACATTGGTGAGACAGAAGACGTCACAGTTTCGTTAGATACTGTAGGCTATTTAGTTTTTCATACTGCAATTTTATAATTTCACAAGAGACAAGAAATGAGGTTTTATAGCTATTTACACTAATTTTTTTTTTTTTTTAATTGTGACACAGCAGACGTCACATTTTCGTCATTTAAATAATAAATTGAACTCTGTGAATTGCAGTGTTCACAATGACACAATGTGTGCCATAGTTTAAAATTTCAAAGGAGAACATAAACAAGGTGTTTAAAAGGTGTGATCTTATTTTTGCTCATATCGTGAGATTGGTTTCAAATTTTTATACAATTTAATCCATTAACATTAATTCAACAACTTTTTTAACAGGTACTTTTTGTCACAAATAGCGAAGCAGCAAATTAAAACAAGCCCTAAAACATGAAAAATTCGGGACATTTTGGGACTAACTCCGGGTTTCTTTTTTAACAGCACGAAAAATAACAAGACAGTAAACATACCAAACGAAAAATAGTGTGTTCGATACCAGCACCAATTCTTTTGTGAAGATTCTATTTTGAATTTGAACTTTACTCCCTTTTATTTCTTATTTTACAATTCTTCTGATCTTTCTTACTTTTCCTTCTTCCAATTATTTTTTATCAATTGCTTATTTATTCTTTGTTTTGAAAGAACATCCCATTTTTTTCCCTTCTTAGGGTTTACTCTTATTTGATTTTTCACAAATTATAATCAAATAAGTACCCATTATAAAACATTTTATTTTGTATACTAAATTACAAAAAAGCAGTGTGGCCTTAAAAACTATTAACCATTAACTAGTTACTGACTTATGCCATATTGTGAGATAGGAGACGCCATATCTTTAATATAAAAACAGCGCAGCTGACTTTGAGTACCACGGTGTCCAAGACAATAAGGACGTATTTCACGGTTTAATAATTTTTTAATTTTATATTTTATTTTATTATTTTTTTATTTTTTTTATCCAATAAAGGAGGAAGCCATAGGCCCGTCGCATAAAGTTGTCGCATAAAATTACAACTGTAAATTGTAATTTTAGCAAATTACAATTTTCGAAGGAGGACCGAAGTCCTCCCTACTGATTTCTGCTCTTGCTGTGAGATAGTAGACAGTGAACGTTAATGAGGCTGGGTAGCATTTCCCATCTTTCCCTAGAATTTTTTGCTCCCTTCCCCTAAATTTTGAAGAATACCTTTTCGGGGGATATTTTTCTATAAAAAACCTTTTTGTTATTTTGATCTAAAAAAAAACTAAAAGAAACGGTAAATTCTACCCCCGACTAAATTTTGAAAATAACATCCCCCCCCCCTTCTTCATTTTCGTGAATTGACGCTACTGAGACCTTTCCATATTATTCGTTCATTTTAAGCATCTTTTCCGAATTATGTGCTATTGAAAGCCTTTCTCTCTCTCGGAATACTGAGCGATGACCAGACTTGGAATTACCATTTCGCTATTACAAAGAAAAAAGAGAATGAAAAGACACTTCACATCCTGTAATACATTTTCTGCTAATGCCACACTTTTGTAATTAATAACGGGATTAATTAATTAATCATTGTATTAATTAATCACAGATTTTTCAGTAATTCTTGCTCAGGTACTTGTATGATATAGTCCCAACCTAATATTCTTCATCTAAGTAGAACTTGTTTCTCTGACGCTCAATCCTAATGAAATATATCTAAGTATGATAAAAAATATAATACTTTAGAAACAAATTTGGGCTATATATTTGCAAATTACGGAGGAGGGGGGGGGGGGGGGTAAAGTATAGCTGGTCTGCATGCCTAATGTGTTAGGTACAGTTATCCTATATATTATGAAGTAAGAATTGTTTTCTAACTTCAAATTGTCCAAATACTTTACCCCCACCCCTAATGTACAAATATATAGCCCAAATTATATATTTACCATCTATTCTGTCACTTCCATTTGTCCAGTCTCACGCTAAGCTGAAAGAAACTAATGAAAAAACCTGTTCTACAATGGGTCAACGGATGAACAACTTGAGTGGTTGGGGCTTTATCATACAAGTACCTTTGCTGATATTCTGAAATGGTGGATGTCACAATTTTGTTAGTTAATTAGTGTACTTAGTGTACTAATTAGTATATTAATTGTATTAATAGAGTACTAATTAGTGTACTATTTATTTGTATTAATTAGTGTACTTTGTTAATTAGTGTGTTTCGCGTGTGCAGTGCTTAAGACGTCAGGGCGCATCATGGAAACCAGCATGTTTTCGTACACTTTTCTCTTTTTTGGCTCCGTTATTTCACTTTTTTTAAGGTTTCTCCATAAAATAAATGAATAGAAGATAGTAAGACAGAGAACAAGAGAGATCTCTAGTTAAAAAGCTTGAAGCTTAAAAATGAGTCATTCCACTGAGTGGTTGAAAATTTCACACGGAAAATCCAATCAAATTGTAGAAGGCGGAGCTATTCAAATATATTCAAGCACTAAATTGGATAGACTTCTACTTCTGATTTACGTTTCACAAATTAATTGACTCGCTTTCAAGAATACACAAAATAAAAGAGCCAATGAACCACAGGGAGATTTTTTTTTGTAGTATCATAGGGAACCCTCTGGTATTTTGCGTATTAGTGAAATCTCACTTTCTGATTAGAGGGTAGATAAGCCCTTTCATTTTAGGCTACACCATATAGGATATTATGACCACTTTTATCATAGTAACATAGGAAACAATTCTAGTCATAATTGCAAGCAGAAATAAGTTCATTGGTAAAGAAATTCCGTTATTTTTTGCAATAGAATGGCAAAGATACACGTCGGGACTTAGTTTAAAAGTAAGCAGTTATTTTCTTCTTCTTTTTTGGTTATTTGGCATTATATGGAGATTTAGTTATAGTTTTTGTTGTTCTTTTTTTTACCCCCAAAAATACAGTTGCAAAATGTAATATAGAAAACCCAATAAATAAAGTAACGTTACAAAATATTTAACATCATAACAGTGGCTTAATAGAGCCTTAGGTGGTAATATAAAGGATTTTGTTTTTTTAAAACAACTACTATTCAACTGCCCTCCCCCTAAAAACAACGTATTGCAAATGGCATATTTTAAGTCACTTTAAAAGTAACTGTAACCATAATGCGTTTTCCCCATGTACGCAGGAATTTTTTTTGGGAGGGGGAGGGGTGTACAAATTAAAAAACAAGCAGAGCTTAGGCAAGCATGAAAAAAATGTAAAAAAAAGAGGCGGAAATCGTAAAAAAAATCATATTTCAGAGGCCAGATCAAAAGCACAGGCTCCTCCTCCCTCGGTTGAAGCACTTAAAATCTCTTCTGCTCTTTCAAATGCAATAAATCGGCTTTCTTTCGCACAACAATACCGTTTAAAAAATATGAAAGAACCCCTTTTAATTGAAAAACTGCTCAAACAATTTCCTTTGGAATAGCTATTGTATCCAAGGGGTTTTTCGCTCTCAGCAACCTTATGAATATCTTGGTTGCTAAACTTCTGGCAGGCTATGAATCTTTATGCCATGCTTGGTGCGCGTCTCTTGGTGTACACATTTTTGAGAGTGGACGATCCCTTAATCCCTTTGGACGATAATGTAAAAATTTGTTCTGAAAGACATTCAATCACACCACTATTGGAGCTAAATGAAGTAAGAAATTGATAAGATTTAAGTAATAAATGGGAAACAAAATTTAAACCAAAATTGAGAAACAAATCGATGAGAAACAAAATTTAATAATAAGTTCCCATCAAATAATACGGCAAAAAGAGGAGATGGATAAACTTCCGTAAATCAGTTACAAAAAGGGTGGTTTACTAAATCAGTTTATTTATTATAATAAATAAATTTATTATTTTTATCTTTCTTTATTTTCTTATAACATAAAAGTTTTTTTAATACTTGTATTTATTATATTATTTTTATTATTTTATTCGAAAAATAATAAAAATATCTTAGTATTTTCTTTTTTTGAGAAATTGATTTGAACCCCAAA
Source organism: Artemia sp. Qi Xiang Cuo (assembly GCF_049724085.1). NCBI lineage: Eukaryota > Metazoa > Arthropoda > Branchiopoda > Anostraca > Artemiidae > Artemia > Artemia sp. Qi Xiang Cuo. Next base: position 2,362,794 of record NC_142796.1, on the reverse strand, counting down.
TAATTCGGGTATTGTGGAAGAAATTTCACAGAGATCGAAGACAAGCTACAATGAGAGGTACTTTTGGTATTCTTTTTTAGATAATTATACAAAGTACTGAGTAGCATCAATTGTTCTTTTTTTTTCTTTTTTAGTGTTCTAATGCCAACTTGGTCTTTCCTGTTTTCTCTGCTTTCTTAAATCCCTCTTAAATCGGTTACATAAAGGGTGCGCTAAAAGTTAAGCAAGATTTTTCTTTTCGATAAAATACAAACTAGCAATTTTTTACCTAGCGGCAATATCACACCGTCACAAACCGGTATTCGGTCAGCAGATTCAGTCTGATAGATCCTGCTTTGGCAGTTCCTATCAGAGTAGTGAATTTCCATAAAAAGTTCTAACTTTTGGTCATCCTTGGATCATCCTTCAGTGACAGAACTGAGACTAATATGTTATTTGAATGCCGACGTTGGGTTAGTCTATTTTGTCGCAGATATTCATGTTAAACAGTATTCTGTACTTTGAATATTTTTATTATTTCCTTATATTCTGCCGTCCATTATGTTTTGTAGTTTTGACAGGTAATAAATAAATATCATATCAATATTTGACCGGGATTTAACGAACTGGCTAGCTATTTTCACCGACTTTCTTACTGACCAAGATTGCCGTTTCGATCCAACCTAGTTAAGTTGGAAATGTGCTTTAATATTGGTAAAGTTGCAGTTATTGTGCAAGAAAATCGGTTAACTTGCGACACTTAATTGCGGAATTTTACTGATATTTTCTAAACACTTAAACATAGAATAGAATAGTAAGTCTCTATGGGCAGGAAAAAAACAGGATAGATATTAAGTCTATTAGTTATATCTGAATTTTCAATCGACAGCAAACAAGACCCCTTTGTAGCAAATTCATAGTTTAGTGAAACAACATGGCCGAAACTGCCACTGCCCCGTGGCAAAATAGTTTTGGTCTTTTAAAAGTAGCATCGGAAATTTTGATTTCTGTTTAAAAGAGCACTCTCCCAACCTTTTAGGACCATTGGTTTGATACAATCCCCCCTAGGGAAACAAAAAAATTAAATAAAATCAAAACAATAAATACCATAATCTTTACCATAATCTTTTACCATAGACATTATTGTTCTTTGGTATTTTTTTATGGGAGTATATACACTGCTCTATTTGTGTATTATAAAATAGCCTATAACAAAATAGTTTCGGTAGACCTACTGAGCCTATAAATAATTAAACCGTTTCGTTTATATTTTATTTGGACTCCAAGTCCATAGAAGTACATACGACATTTAGGGCGGGGGGGGGGGCACAGTACATAAGCCTAAAAAATATTAACCAACTCTTTTGTTACTATTAGTCTACCGAAACCATTTTGTTATAGGCTAATTTATAATACACAAATAGAAAAAAATATATAGAGACCTTGCTTTAAATGGAGATACTGGAGATATTCCTATAGGCCCATTTACAATAACTTAATATTGAAAGATTCAAATAATATTTTTCCTCAGTTTAAGTTAAGAACATCTGCCCACAATTTTAATAAAAACTGTGTCAGTAGGCAAGATATAGGTCAATAGCTAAAACGATATTTCTTGCCCAACCTAATTGGTCAATCGTCTTTCTTGTTTCTTTTTCATCAGTGATTTACTTATAGCATGAGTGCACATAGGTCTGACCTTTAGCCAAGGGTATCTGGAGGGAGTAGGGACACTTCAGAGGGAGTAGGTTAAAAAACCTCAAGATAGTACATTTCGAGGCCAAACTCTTCCGTACTTTCCGGACAAAAGGTCTTCAGACTTTTTTAGTGGGATTTCCCTCAACTTTATCCAAGCATCAATTGAAAGTTGGAAACTTTCATAGGCTTTTGACGGATTCCTGGACTTTATCACAAATAAAACTTGAGCTTTTGCTTAGCTAGTAATCACCGAAACTTTCAAAAAAGGAAAAATAATAAACGAAAAAGCGAAATCTAATGGCGTGGAATCACAGGATCTCGTAAGAAAGGTAGAACCATTATTTCGTAAAGTCTTGAAATTTTTAGCCGAAAAGATTTTCAATCTGCATGATTTAAGGGCCGAAGTGGATTCACTGCCCGTCCAACTCCACCAGTTCGGGCATAGGCTGAGAATACAGGCTGAGACAATTTCGATTGTAAAAGCAAAAGGGACATTTCCGAGTTTATGGGACATGTAGCGATGCTGTTTTTGAAACAGATACCTGACAGATTAACATGATTCCATATATCAAATTAAAAATTTGAAAAATTACCATTAAGCTTTTTGAAAGAAACTTTATTTGATTCTGCCACTATAATTTTCCATTCCCAGCAGCACTCAAACTCGAATTTCATATTCTTCTTTTTAAGTTGTTCGACAATTTTGTCGCTTTAAAGTACAAAACGGCTCATCTTTTAACAAGTCACAAAAGTTGTTTATTGCTCAACATACACAGTTACACCATTTCTACGGTTATATTCGAAAAAAATGGCATTAATGGTTTTGCCGGCCCAAAATAGACAACGTAGATGACATTCATTAATGGCCATATCCACCGTTTTTTTCTACCTAAAGGGCCACATTTAGCAAATGCATGGGTTTTTCACACGTGGGCTTTTGACCTAAAATTGTCTCTAAAATTAACCCTAATTTTCAGTGTTTCTTACACCCCTTCAGGGTTTAAGCTTGAATATTTTAAATACCAGATTTGTGGGAATTACATCTAGAGATGTTTAAGCTAACATAATCTTAATTAGCAGTGAGGTCAAATAAATTTTCTTCTTTGACGTTCAAGTTTTACGAATTTAAAATATCGGTCAAGAAAGTGCTACCTTTTCTCTCATTAGAGTTCACGAAAAGACGCTCTCCAAGCGAGAATTTCACTTATTACCGAGCCCCGAAAATCCCCCTCCCCCAAAAAAAGAAAACCGGAGGCACCACATCAAAAAGTCAGATGAACTTTTTAAGAATGTCATTTCGTTGCTGTTTCTGCTTAAGACCATACGATATCTAGGCATATGTAGTATGTGTAGTATTCAGGATATAGATGTCAGCATTTACTTCAAACAGCAAAGCCAAAGATTGATAGGACGTTTCTTGTAACAGATGTTGTGCCTCTGAAACCCTTTTACTCGCTTAAAATTTCCCTCGGGAATGCTAATCAAGTGAAATTCAACGTTTCTTCTTTTCATTGCTTAAAATTTTACTCAGAAGATTTAACAACCAATCAGGTTCTGAAAAACTTGATTTATTTTCTCTACAGAAAGAATGAATAATATGATTGGCTTACGAAAAAATGCTCAAAAGATGCAAACCAACAAAATTAAAGCACAATTTTTCAAATATAACTATAGGAAAGTAATCTCTCTTTTTCTGTTTAATTAAGCAATAATACTTTAAATACGCTTTGTAAATATTATTATGAATAGTCTTTGACAAGTAAAAAGGCTTTCCATCCCATAACGACCTACCGGGCAAGAAAAAATATCCAAAAAATTACAAAAAAACTAACATTTTCCTAATTTATATATTTATCATTTTTCACAAAGCCAAAAAATTTGAATTGATATCTATCCCCCCCCCCCGAAATCTCACGATTTTTTTATTGTCCCATAATTTTATGATTTTTCTCACAGAATAATGGGTTTAAAGGATTTGCCCCCCCCCCCCGGGAAACAAATTCCTGTGTACGTGCCTGCACCTGTGTCTCTAGGTGGTGTGCTGATTCTGAAATTTTTGAAAAGATGGAAAAACTTTTGACTTTCAGAATAACACTTTCACCGTTACTAAGAAAGGGTCATCCAATTTTAGTTTTGTGTTTTATTTTAAGGTTTGGTTTTTTATATTTTTATCAGTTTTATTCTGCACTGAGAACGGTCAAGCGGAGGTCTTGACCAAAATATTTGCATAATTTTTCAATTTTTTCACTGGCTGTTAATTGTCCTCGTTTTTCTTCGCGATTTTATGTTCTTTCATGATTAGCCAGTGTGGTCTCAGGAATTATTTACAGCTACACAGTAGCTTACACATAGGAGTGAGGGGAGTAAGGGCCTCTAAATCCACAGCTCAAGATTTTCCTATAATTTCTTGCATTTTCCGTATAAATCTACCAGATTTTTCACTTTTTAAAAAATTTCCCCCCTCCCTAAACACATGCCATATATGTTCGTGACTTACACAACCTATATTTAACTGTAACAGTCTTTTGTGATACATTGTGATATATCTTATACATTGTGATTCACTGTGTAATACCTTATTCACTGTGATACAGTGTGAAATACCTGTGATATGATTCCTGTTTTACCTTAGGTTTACTTTTGTGGTTTTATTCTACCGAAAAGGTAAAAAAAAAACTTCGCAAATGACAATTTTTTATGAGCAATGGACCATTTAGATGGCCATTTTTATGGAACATATATCAAAACACAGCTTAAAGACCCTTACTAACTAGGGATATTAGGGAGGAGAGCTAGAGATTGATTTTATGGTTTATTTAAACTCGTATCAGAAAAGTTTTCACTAGGAATTCTAATATCTATTTGGACGATAATCTGAAAACTCTCTCCGGAGGGTATTCAATCACATTTGAGCCAAATGAAGCGGGAAATTGATAAGACTTAAGTAAGAGACTGAAAATCGAAACTTGCAACTTGAAATTCAAGGGCCTATGAAAAAAAAGGAAAAGCACAGAAAATGGATTATCACATAGATATTGGGAAACCGATTTAAATGGAACGAGACTTTTTAACGATTCAGCCAATCCTGGTGAGCAAGAATATTCAAAAAATTTCAATTCACAAAAGGCGATGGGGTCTATAATGTAGAAGAAATGGCTGACATTTCCCCGTTCAGTAACGAACGGGGATAATGAAAGAATAAGCTAAAAAATTAATAAATATGACTATGGATGAAGGAGAATTTCGTAGTAATTTTATTAAAAATTTCTTAAATCACTCTATAATAAGGTTGAGAAGAGCGAATATGATCGCAGACGTGCGCAGGGGTGAAGAGCCCTCGGGGCAGAGGCGGTTTTAGGGAGAGGACAGATATTTTGGAAGACAGGGGGAGGGAGGGTGCTAATAAAGATTTTGCGCCAGGCACAAGAGAAAATAGAGCCACCACTGCCTCGGAGTCTGAGCTTTTACCCTATAACCCTAAATATTACTAACTTTCTGGGCACTTCTTATTCAACCTACCAAATAAAACTTGTTTTCTTTATCCCCCCCCCCCTAAAAAGAAAAAAAAAATCATCTGTACGTGCCTGAATGCGTTGTAAGGAAAGAATTGGCTTATCATGCTGATTCAAAACATACAAGATTCATTAAGTTTAGTCTTATCCATCGAAGGCTACGAGCCTGAGAAAATTTGCCTGATTTCCAAAAAAGGGAGAAACACCCCCTAAAGGCCAATGCATTTCATAACACACCATCAAATTCAGCGTACAAGAGAACCCTACTGTAGAGGTTACAAGCTCCCATCTTCAAAAATGTGCAATTTTGCATTTTTTGCCAAAGAAAGATCACGGATGCGTTTTTTTTTTTTTTTTTTTTTTTTTTTTTTTTTTTTTTTTTTTTAGGACAGCTGAAAGGTCTAATAACTATGGGGGATTTTCCACGAGGAGAATTTTTCATGGAGAGTGAGGTTTGCGAAGAATGAACTTTTCAGGGAAATTTTGCACTGGCGGAATTTGCAAGGACTCCCTTACGAAATTATTTTTATTTGTCTTACTTTCTCTTCGTCGACTCAATTTTATATGTGGAGATTTTAATGGTAATTGTCCGGGGTAAATTTTCACCGGGATTGAATTGTCTAGAGAATCTTTCTGTGGAGGGGAGCCGGATTTCCTGGCATTATTTAAAAAAAACAATCAGAAATGTAATTAATAAACAAGTTTTTTCAGCTGAAAGTAAGGAGCATCATTAAAACTTAAAATGAACAAAATATTATTACATATGAGGGGGATTGATCCCTCCTCAATACCTCACTCTTTACGCTAAAGTTTTAATTTTTGTTCCAGGTCTTCAAGAATGACTGCCAAACAACAAAGGTCAGCCACAAATGCAACACCTTAAAAACAACACCACATTATTTTCTGTAAAAGAAACTGTCGCAAAATGAAATTGCATTGAACTTCACTTAAATAGAATATTCTAGGTGGCTATTGTGATAGTAAAGTACTTCAATGTCACGTTAATGCCACAATGTTGCAGTAAAAATAAAGTCACGTCATTTTTCGCCAAAAGCTTGTCGCAAAAGAAAATTGTGTGGAACTTCACATAAATAGCATATGCTAGTAGGGCTGTTGAGTTAGCAAAGCACTTGACTGTCATAATAATGTCACAAATGTTACTTATAAATAACGTCACATTATTTTTCGCCAAAAAAGCATTACAAAAGGAAACTACATTGAACCTTCCTTAAACAGCATGTGCTAGAAGGGCTGCTGAAATAGTAAAGCACTTCAAATCACGTTAATGTCACAAATGTCACTTTGAAAACCACGTTACATTAAGTTTTTGCCGAAAAACCGTCGCAAAAGGGTATGCTTCAGTTTAAAAATCAAACTTTTAGATGTAGTATCAAAGAACTAAAATACTTACAAGTCATTTCAGATAATTGAATTTTGGTCCTTGAATAGTTTCACATTGAGCAATGAAAAATACTTAAAAATTAGCGAGTCATATAGGAGTTTGACAAATGGAAGGCATTTAGTCAAAGTTGGAATACTGCTGATTAGCTGTGGTCCAAACAGATGTACAAACAGAGAATTAGATACAGGAAAATCGACAAAGACAAACGCCGTCTTCGGTTGTTCCAAGATTAACCATTGCATCAAACCTCAAAACTTGGGTCTCAGCAAACTTAGTTATGTTGTGCGCTTCAGCAACTTGGTATTTAGTCCCGGTGCATCAACTGAATACGTTCAATGCCCTACAGACCAAATACTTCGATAAAGTCAAATGCATCAGATAGTATAATAACATGTGGAGCAAATGCACCTTTCACGGCTTCAAACTCCCACTCCCTTCAGACCAGATCAACTCCTGGTCGCTTCCAGGGTGCGATAGCCGTCTCTTTTTACCTTTCCACAGGCATTTAAACGCATATGAATGTACCATCATTCACATTATTCTTTTTTTCGAAACTAGGGCTTTAGAGTAGGGTCAGCCGTAGAGTGCACGTCCTGCACATGACCCCCGAAAATATTGCCATGCCTCACTGGTGGGGCCTGTATCCCACGTTGGGAATCACGGCTTCAGAACTATATTTAGAGCTAGACCTGAAAACATTCAAAATGCATTCGAATTCATTTAAAACAGAAGTTGTGAAAGATGAAAAAAAAACTAGGCTATATAACCCTGGCATGCGTGAAAGCTGAAGTCCTACGTGGGAGTTGAAGTCAGGATCAGTGCAAGCTGAGTGCCACTACCACACCTTGCTTTTATACTTATCATATTATACCGATGATGGTGGTTATCTTTAAAATGCCATTCCCATCTCATCACCCACTATTTTATCAGCAATCTATCTTGCCACTGGCAAACTAATCTGTTTTTATATTACCATATTATATCAACAAGAGTGGTTATTTTTAACATGCGACTCCAATCTCACCGGCCACTAGCTCAACAGTGTTCTCCCTCCCACTAGCCACCTAGGCTGCTTTTATATTATCACACTATATCGATAAAGATAATGGTTATTTTTGAAATGCCACTCTTATCTTACCGGCTACTATCCTAACGGTGTTCTAACTGCCATTGGCAACCTTAGCTGATCATCAATGATTTTTCCTCGGTCATGATCCGCCCTGTCCGGAAAAATCACGTTCGACGTCAGCGTTCCCATGCGACATGCAGAGAGCTGCTTTTACTATCTTTGAAACAAGGGGATGTTTTGTCTGTCCTTGATAGTTTTCAGACTAAAAACCGAGTTCCATAAAACATCAATCGTCGATGAAGTCATGTTCTTAGGTAAACTCGGTGCCAGCTGGAGCAAGTTCTATTTGTCACTGGCAGATTCAGCATTAACACGGAAAGGCATAAATGCAACGATTTTCACAAAGTCGCTTGTTCTTGTCTCCGGATTTGAATCATCCAGCCGCAGGCACCGGAAATGCTGAAGGGCACTTTGACCTAGTGATTTCTCTTCAATATGGCGGCAAACAGCCAGGTAAGCAGTTCTGGCACTACTCCTCAAGTTCAGAGCATCAACATTTTGTGTCTTCGACAGGCATTCTTCCACGACGTCACCGCATGCTACTTTATCGGATGGAAGAAAATCCCCGCTTGAATGGGAGAGCTCAGAAACGTTTTTTTTTCCTTCTGAATATCAGTCAAAGCACTTTGCTTGACAAAACGGCTGGCGGTCATCATTACTAGTCGACGCGTTTCGTCATACAGAATGTGGATAGATGGTTCTTTACGTTGAAACAACTCTGTGAACTGAGCAAATAGCTTTCCGAAAGATATTACACAGAGGACTAATACTTTAGATATCTCTCGGTATCCGCTGGACTTCATCAATTTTGGTCTTTTCTTAGGAATAAATTTCAGGAAATACTCATCGAGAGCATCCTGTCGTCAGCAAATGTCCTCTTGCACATTTGCTATACTTGTCTAAGAGTTTATTCCAAGGGCATTATTTATCAAGTCTCACAAGGTTTAGCCATCGACTTGGCAGATGTTTCAGAAAACGATGTGGAGGAAGCTCCAACATCTTCACAAAACATGCAGTGTTACAGCTTGAAACGTTTTAAATAAAACTCTTGCACATTGGCTATACTTGTCTAAGAGTTTATTCCAAGGGCATTATGTGGCGCTTTCCTACGCCAAATAATGCCCTTATAATCTGCATGCTCTAATCACTTAATTTTGAAAATGATTCTCTGCTAGGATCATCCTTCTTCAGGTTTTCCAATTATATGATAAACTATTCATTTGCTCTGATTTTCCTTTTAAAATAAACATACTAATTAATTCTTCAAAATTAACCACCATTTCAAGCCCCCTTTTAAATGATAGAAAACTTTGTTATAAGGAAAAAGACGGCAACCCCAAGTGCTTTCCAGCTGATGGCAAGAAAACTATGAACTATATGAACCTTTTTTTTCTAAATTGTGAACCATTTATGAAACTAGGTTAAAAACATGAATTTTTTCCATAATTATGAACCCAGTGGGAGGTCTGGTATCGGTATACCAGACCACCTAAACTACTTATTCAACACTAACCCAACCTCGCTAAGTATACAGAAAAGGTTGACAGTTATATTTTCACGAGCTAACAGAAAATTATTTTTAACAGATGGGAAGACGGAGACTGGCCTTACGGAAGGTTAACTACCGATCATGACATCTATATTAAAAGTCTTACTATTCTGTTAACTAAATGGACCTCTGATTGAGGCTAGATTAAATTAGATTAGCCTCTGATGGACCTTTAAGAGGAATTCCTCTTATTGCAAATAAGCTATGATTTGTTAAAAATACAATATGTTCAGTAGCACCAATTCACGAAAATGTAAGGGGGGAGGGGGAAAGGATTTTTTTCAGTTTTGTGTTAATAAAGATAAAAAAAAGTATATTTTAGAATATAGTGCGGGGGGAGGGTGATTTTTTCTAAAATAAAAATACCAAAAAACTGATAAACCAAAATCTAGGAGGAGCCCCCCCCCCATCCCCGAATCGCTACCGCTGAATATGCTTGATTCATATATTTTATTGACGTATTTTCATGAGGGCTACATTATAAAAAGAATTATTTTATACATTGCATTCACTGTTGAACGTTTGGCGCACAGTGCTTGTTGAGTAAAGAAACAATGGACTATTTTCGCCTTTCTTTTCACGTTCTGTGTCTGAAAACGTGCAATGTTGATAATAAAAAGTTGGTTTAGTTCAATTTCATGGAACAAACTGGCTTACCAGTTGCTTTAATTGGGGAAGGGGGGCAGGCATTTGCCCCACACCCCAAAATTTTTTGCACTCTCTTAGATTTTGAAAATATTTTTTTGGGTACTTTCATTGAAAAAAAAACTCAAAATTCAACCCCTAGATTTTGATAAGCACATTTTTGCTTCCCTCCCCCTCCACCCCCCTCATTACCGTGAGTTAACACCACTGTGGCTTACAAACATCATATAATTTAAAATTAATTATAAGGAAGGAATAGAATAGAATAGAAAGGAATAGCAATATTAGAACCAGCTGGAGTATTAACTGTGACATTCACAGCTGAGCCCTTTTCACAAAATAGAAGAAATAAAGAAAGCATACAACAAAAATTTGTTTCAGAACAACCCATGTTCTTTATCATTTGGCAATAATCTATGGTAATTAGACCAGTAGGCTAATATTAAAGCTTACCAATATTTCTCAGTCTCGTATGCTCCAAGACAGATGTTGCTTCAGGTTTCTTAAACCGTTTGCTTCCAATAGTAGCAAATCCGTCGATTTCACTGCTGCCACTGGACCTGTTGCTCATTGCTTGATTTCCTAGTTTGAACTGTTCCTCGAATTCGTGAAAATCAATCACAGCAAATACCTTTTCATCGTCTAACTCGCTAAATATCGTTCCTTTTACCTAAAATTTAATTACACGAGAATTATATGCACACACTTCATATATGTAGAAATTTATCTCAGAAGGGGAGCATAATACTAAAATAAAATAGACCAAAATTAGACAAATTATAGGGAAACTATAAAAAAAAAAAAAAAAAAAAAAAAAAAAAAAAAAAAAAAATCGTTTAAAATCTTTTAAGAAGACACTGAAAAAAAAATTCTAGCGCTAATAATAAAAGAAGTCCGGCTATTTTGGCTTCACGTCTGGAAGCCTTTATCAACAAGAAAAAAAACTTGGTTTAAACAAACTTATTTAAAAATATGTGAAAAAATAAAATGAAAAACAAAATCTTCTGGAATATCTTCACATTGGACCCTATTGGACTTTTATCAAATCCGTTGATTTTGAATTGGAATCAAGTAGTTGGAGGCATCAAGCCATGGCTAATTGTAGAAAAAGCCAAAACAAACAGTCCCAGTGGGTGAGAGGTAGACCTGGCATAAGCCCTTTTTAGGATTGTATAAAAATGATGTCATTTCATTTATTGATAGATAAGTCTATCTATCATCTGTTGATACGTCTTTCCTAGGGCAGAAATAAGGTAGATTGTAATAGAACTAAGGGATGAAACATTGGATTGATTTTGGGTTGACGCGTGACAGACAATGTCCACTGGACTTGTATGCAAAATCTGGGACTGAATTTGCTTTGACTCACAGGCGGTGAACAAATGAAACCTAAGCCTAATAGACTTGGTCGCTTGTAGTCTAAAGGTGGATTACCGTTTCATAGGATTGACAGATGACCAACAAGTCCCCTTGACTTGCAGGCGAACGGTGAAATCTATAGTTTTCCAAGTGTTTGGTTAAGTGGCATGGGTAAACGGCGGGAGGTAAGTATGACTCTCTTATCTGGCAAATACTTGTTTGTTAGCTTTTGGAAAGGCACGCCCGCCTAGAGTCTCAGGCAGGTTGACCAAGAATTTAAAATTGACATAGGACCGTTAGATTGCCTGGAATGAGAGGCAAACAAGGCACGCCCGTCTACGGCCTTAGGCAGGTTGACCAGAAATTTAGAATATCAGACAAAATTTAAGATAACAGATATTCTGTTTTTTACTGTCTTGTGCACTGTCCTGTATTAACGGAATTACCTTATTGGACTTCATTTAAACGTGAGTATTCTTTCGTTTTTCATTTTGCTCTACAGCGTTTGTGTATTTTGTTGTTGTTTTTTTTTGTTTTTTTTTTTAACTTTTCTTTATACTGTATGTTTACTCGGGCTATTTTTATTAGTTCTTTTTACCCGTTGATAAAGGCTTCCAGATACGAAGCCGAAATATTTAGAATTTTTTACTGTTGGAACAAAAGAGATTCTTCCTCTCTTGTAAGAGATTTTTACATGTCTTAAAATTTACATATATCTCCCCCCCTCCCCATTAGCACCCCGAATTTCTAGTAACTGCGGATAGGTGGTTTTATGTCAACATATACTTTTTGGACAATTATATATTAAAGAGAAGCACCCCTCCCCGTCTCAGATAATAGTTTTATTAAGAGTTTCAGCAACTAAAACAGAATCAAAATTCATGTGTATAGGACAACTTCAATTTACGGACTTACGGAGATCACAGTTTGGGAATCCCGGGAGAGTTAAAGACAATCGGGCTTTTTTGGTGGAATCATAAGATCCCTTTGAAAAAGATTAGTGGCTTGGCAAGGTATGGTTGCAACATTTTCTTCTAAGGGGGATGGAAGTACGTAACAGGCGAGTAATATGAAAGGTCCGCTAACGTGATTAGCCTTTTCGGGTGTTCGGTCTGAAGAACCACCCTCAAGTGTATGTACCTTTCTTAATCCAAAAAAATCGGACATTATTGCCAGATTTGGTGGTAAATCTTATGGTATAAGAGGTATTTAGGCGGAAAAAGGGAGCAGTTACGTTTTTATGGTGTACTATGTCCGGGTTATATCTTTATAGTCAACTTTGATTGTGTTCCTTACTTAATTCTCAGATAATCGTGAGTAACTAGGCTCCAGCCTTATGAGAGTATCATTAACTACCAAGTGAATCTTTAGGTTTGTTTCTTGTTGGCTTAAATTACTTAGTTAATTTTAGAGTCATTTGTAGAGGTAAAGATAATAAGCAAATATAAAACCTCACAATATAAATACTGATTTAAAAGCTGATTCCACTACTAAGCACCAATATAAAACCTGATATAAGTCAATAAATAGGCGAGAAGAAGGCGTAAGGAAAAAACATGTCGAAATTGTTTTTATTTTCTTTCTTTGTCAACAACATTAGATACGCCTGTAAATATATGTGGATTGCTTGAAATACTCTATTTCGATAAGAAACTTTATTGACCTACTCTCGCTTACACAGAGTTTTTTAGGTAGATAACTAGGGTTATCATATATGTGACTGCTTAAAGCAGAATCAAAGGAAATATTTGTACTATTAGAATTTAAAGCTTTAGTTATGTCATCTTTGTGTTGTTGCAGGCGTCTTTCTAAATTTTTATGGGTTGTACTAACAAAAAAATGGCCACAATCACATGTAATTTGATAAACCCCTCTCTGGCGAGTAACTGGGGTTATATCTGTACCAGAATTTAAGAAATTCATGATTTTAAAATTATTTGTAAATACGACATAAAAATTATTTTGTGTGCAAACTTTTTTTAAACTTGTAGTGACTTTTGGAATATATGGAAGGTAAATTATATTTGAGGGCTTGAAGGAAACTTCACATGGTAAAAGACCCTTGATTTTACGGGACTGTCTTGCCAATCTTCGGCTAATTGTATTGTTAATAAAGACAATAGGATAACCGTTTCCAAAAAGTATGTCTCTAGTAAAATTTAGTTCATCTGTGATGTAAGATTCAGAGCAAATGTTTAGGGCACTGTCAACAAAAGATGTAACAACACCTCTTTTAACTTGTGGGGGGTGAATGGATTTTAAATGTAAATTTCTGTTATTTTATGTGGGCTTTCTGTAAATTGTAAAATCCAGTTTATAAGTGTTACAAATAATTAAAACATCCAAAGACGGTAGTTTATTTGCTTTTTCAATTTCTAGGGTAAATTGTAGAATTCGGTCATATGTATTAAGGTGATCTAGAAAAGTTTGCACACAAAATAATTTTTATGTCGTATTTACAAATAATTTTAAAATCATGAATTTCTTAAATTCTGGTACAGATATAACCCCAGTTACTCGCCAGAGAGGGGTTTATCAAATACCATGTGACTGTGGCCATTTTTTTGTTAGTAGAACCCATAAAAATTTAGAAAAACGCCTGAAACACCACAAAGATGACATAACTAAAGCTTTAAATTCTAATAGTGCAAATATTTCTTTTGATTCTGCTTTAAGCAGTCACATATTTGATAACCCTAGTCATAAAATGGTTTTTGAAGAAACTTGCCTTATTAGCAATGATTTAGGCATAAAACAGGTTGTTCGAGAGGCAATTTAAATTAAAATCAAAATGAATAGTAATATTTCTTTAAAAAGAGATTTGGGGGAATATTCGCTTAATGCCCTATACAAAAATTTAATTAAATATAATTTGACTAATCACATTAAAAAAACTTTAATTGAATCCAGTCAACCTATTAAAAATCGACCTTCTAGCTTGGCTGCAAAGAATGCTTGATTAGCTTTATAGGCTGTCTTTAAGTATCTTAATTCCAAATGAATGAATTGTTCTCTGTCGGTTTCGCTTGGAGTACAAGTCCTGGTTGAACTTCCTTGAAGTATTGATATTAGGGCTGTTTTAAAAAAAAATTTAAACAGTTTTAATGATTGAATTTTAATGTGTTTCTTTTATAGTGTTTTTGTTCTCTTCGTCTGTTTTGCTGAGGACGGCCCTTGGATATAGGGTCGAAATATTCATTTAAAGTTGCGTTCCACTGTCTTGTATAAAAATTTCCCTGTTGTTCTACTTATTTGTTTTCATTGCTACCCAATTTCATACCGACAGCCTATATTTATTTTGCACTTTTTTTAATACCTTTATTTTTATTTCGTTTTGAAGAGCTCAACTTATATTTTTTTATTCTATTGTACTGAGGATGGCTGAGCGATGCTCCCGGCCATAATTCTGGATTTTCTTCGTTTTGTTTCGTTATCCTACGACTTCTCTTATAGTCAGATTCTAAACAGAAGCGAACCAATTATTCGTTCACGAAATCGGGGTAGGCGCATTTTTCATCGGGTGACGGAAAATCTGGTTACCACAGAGAAGCTCGACTTCTATAAGAACTCAGTTGAACATTTATAAATTCTCTGCCTACCTGGTTTGGTTTCATTGCTACCCAATTTAACACCGGCAACTTGTATTTAGTCTGCACTTTCCTCTTAATTGTCATTGCGTCCATCAGTCCGTTCATAACCGGCGGGGGAGGTAATAGGGCTCCACCAGTACCTTTTACACTTTGACTAGACAAAACAGGAGGTAAAGGGGGTACCTGGCCACCCATAGGAGGAGGGGGTGGAGCTCCAAACATCGGTGGAGGAGGTGGTGGACATCCTCCTGCGGGCAGTGACATTGGGGGCGGAGGAGGAGGAGGTGCTGTTGAGACTGTGCCTGTGGCTGGAAGAGTATTAAACTTTGTAGATGGACTCGAATCTGAAAATAAAAACATATTATTGACAAGTATTGTTAAGAATAAAAAAAATTGCCCTGATCTAGTACTAAACACAAAGGTCAGGAAAGTATGAAGGTGGTGTTCTTCAGACCAGTAAGAGCCCCCCTCCCCCTAGATAATGTCATTTTTTGCAAATTTTTTCATATGTTACCGTGTTTTTCAAATAAATAATCTCTTTCGGGAATTATAACAATTTTTACCCTCCGAAATATGGGGATTTCTGTGGTTCTTTTTTTCACAATTAACAAGTTTTTAGCAAATTTTGGGAGATCGACTTAGGCTTTCCTTCTCTCCCCCCCCCCTCCCAATATATATATATATATATATATATATATATATATATATATATATATATATATATATATATATATATATATATATATATATATATATATATATATATATATATATATATATATATATATATATATATATATATATATATATATATATATATATCAATTAGAATATTAAGTCAATTAGAATATGAATATATGATAAATAAAAATAGCCCAAGTAATGTAAAATATAACCTTTCAAATAATAAAAGATATCTGGACGATCTCTTATTAACAAATTGTGCAGAGTTCATTGAGATTTAAAAAAATATTTATCCACAAGAGCTAATTCTTGAGCCTAGCTGTGTGATGGGACACTCGAACCATTTCTTAGATTTAAATATTAATATTTCAAATAATAATAAATTAGTTTTTAAATTATATAATAAAACGGATGATTTTAATTTTGAAGTAATTAATTTTCCATATCTTGAAAGTAATATACATTCAAATATTACTTATTCGGCTTATTATTCCCAATTATTATTATTCCCAATTTGGACCATTTTCTCCGAAAGTGCCCGGTGCTCTCTGATTTAAGGGAAAATTACTTACATGGGATTGTTTTGCTGCTTCCAAATATCTTACAAAGTAGTAATCCAACCACAATATTTCGTATTGGTGCGTACATAGAGAAGGGATTAAAAAGAAAGAAATGTTTTTACAATTAATTAGTATTAATTATATGGAATTAAAGTTATTTTTTTTTGTATTTTACCAGAAGGTATTTTTCGCTATGTATTCATGTTAATGTGTGTTTGTAGTTTGCTCTGTTGTAATTTTTCTATTTTCATATTTTTTGTGTGTATATGGCTCTTGGGCTTTTTGAAATACACGATCTATCTATCTATCTATTCCCAATTATTTAGGTATGCAAAAATATGCAGTAATTACACAGATTTTAAAAATAGATGTAAAAAGCTGAGCGAAAAACTGATCTTAAGAGGTTTTTCTGCCAAAAAAATTAGTTGGCAATTCAAAAAATTTAGTTTCATGTATCATGAACTCTGAAGTAAATATACAAAAAATTATAAATAAATACTGAATGATCTTTTACTCTAATTTATCGTTTGCTTTTCTTTTTTTTTTTTTTTGATGTTTGAGTTTCTAGGGGTTTCAAAAAAGCTTGTGGATCTTTAAATTGGTAATTGGTTACAGATAACAATAAAAGACACATATGGACATGTCTTCATTTGTTCCAGAATGGTCTCTTTCAGTGACCTCTGGGATTTTACTATGGAAACATTGAAACACTTTTTGTATGTAATTTTTAATAGCTTGACTAGTATGCATGTATTTCACAGGTTTTACCTGACATAGGGTTACCATATAGATCTTATGGTAGAGGCGCCACCGTGCTGGGTAAAGAATGTAAAGACTCGAAACCCGTTAAGGCCGGTGGTATTTCTTCTGATGAGCCCTAAATGGAAGGTTTTACTTGGAGATATTTTTCTAGATTTAAGGTGCTTTTGCTGGTAATTTTACAACGACTTACATTTATTGATGACAACTTTGCATGGATTTGGACATTTCTATTTGGTTGATGGTTTGGGTATACTGTTTGGTCCTAGGTAGTTGGATGGATGTGTAAGGTGAGAGCCTCGTTCAAGTGCACATTTGTCTCAATTGCTGGATTAGGACGACGTTTTTTTTTTTTTTTTTTTTTTTTTTTTTTTTTTTTTTTTTTTTTGCTTTTGCCAAGTAATTATCTCTTAAACATAATATATATATATATATATATATATATATATATTCTGCTGTCAGCCCACACGTCCGTAATATATATATATATATATATATATATATATATATATATATATATATATATATATATATATATATATATATATATATACATATACATACACACACGTCATATATATATATATATATATATATATATATATATATATATATATATATATATATTCTGCTATCAGCACACACGTCCGTAATATATATATATATATATATATATATATATATATATATATATATATATATATATATATATATATATATTACGGACGTGTGTGCTGACAGCAGAACATGTTCGGAGTGGCGAGAAAAAAAGATCAATATTCATCCATTCAATAAAAAGAACTATCAATACATTACAAAGCGTATGAGAAACTCAAGTTTGTCTCTGAAACTAATGACATCTGCCGTTAGCCAAAAAAATCATTACATTAATTAGTAATTTAGCTTGTTTTCGTTCACTTAAAGAAATATTTCTTCGTTTCCCCCCATGGGATTCGTAATTCTTATCTAGTAGAAAGTGTGACATAGCTAATCCAATTATTTCTTTAAAAAAAACAAGAATTCTTTTGAAATAATTGTATTATCTGCGTGTGTCTTCTTTTATGTTTATTATTGTAAGCTGTAATGACTACCATCATTGGCGTATCCATCATTCGAACAAAAAGGAGGTCGTAGGGAACTAGAACTAGGCCTTAGCCAAACTTTTGTCAAGTGATGATATTAAGGCTCTGTTAATTTTAGTTTTTTAGGTTGTTTCGATCGAGGAGCTTTTCGATCCTGAGTTTTCAATTTTGTTATTCTCATTTGTTCGTAATTTTTTATTTATTATTTTGTTTTAGTTTTTTCTGCCTTTTTGAAGATGACTATTCGTCATACAGCCGAAATATTCGTTTAGTTTTATTTTCAGCCTCACTGTCTTAAGAAAAGTTCTCACTTCAGTTTCATATCGTATGTTGTCATTTGAGTATTTTTTTTTCTTTTCATTTACCTTTTTTTATGCTCCTTCTTTTCGTTTTGTACCATGGTTTTTCAGACAAATAATAATAATAATAATAATTAGAATCTATATTGATAGACTTACAAACCTATATTAAACCTAAAAAATAATATACAAATCTAAGTAAAAAAGTGAGTAAAAAATAATTTATTATTAGTATTAAATCAAAAACCGAGTTTTATCAACTGAAAGTAAGGAACAACATTAAAAGTTAAAACGAACAGAAATTACTACATACATGAGGGGGATTACTCCTCCTCAACACAACACTCTTTACGCTAAAGTTTTCTTAGTACTAAAAAAAAAACTTATTATTCTAATTAAACAAACATTGTATTTCAGGAGTCGTTCTTACGAAATTGGGACAAAATTCAAACTTTAGCGTAAAGAGCGAGGTGTTGAGGAGAAGGCAACCCCCTCATATACGTAGTAATTTATTTTCGTTTTATGTTTTAATGTTGCTCCTTACTTTCAGTTGAAAAAAACTTCTTTTTTTTTAATTGAATTTCTGATCGTTTTTAAATAATATCAGGGAAGTCTGGCTCCACTTCCACAGAAAAATCCCTACTCCTCACTGATATATTTTTTAGATAGACAATTCAACCCTGGTAAAAATGTACCGCGGACAATTACCCTTAACATCTCTACGCGTAAAATTGATTCGGCAAGGAGAAAGCAAGACATAAGAAGAATTTCGTATAGAAATTTGGGCAAATTCCACTAGTGCAAAATTTACCCTGATAAATTCACCCCTTGGAAAATTCCCTCCCCATGGAAAGTTCTCGGAAAGTTCTCTCCATGAAAAATCCCCCTAGCAGACAATTCATCTCCCCCATAAAAAAAATATGCATACTTCCTACTAACAAATACTAAACTTAAACATGGGTAAATGTCATAGCTTAAAGAGCTTTCCCCGGGGGCTATGGGGGGTCATGTTATCTCCAAAGGCATAGTTATTCGGCCTTTCAACTATCCTGAACAAAATAGCCACCTCAAAATTTTGATCAGACGATTTTGAAAAAAAGACATGGGAGGGGAAAAAGTTGCCCTCCAATACTTTTCGTGACTTAAAAAGGGCATTAGAAATTTTAATTTCCATTTGAATGAGCTCACTTCCGATATTCTAGTACCGATGGGTCGATATAATCACCCCTGGTAAAAAGAGACAAAAAAAAAAAAATAAACATGCATCGGTGATCTGTCTTCAGGCAAAAATACAAAAGTCCACATTTTTGCAGGAAGGAGTTTGAAACCTCCACACTAGGGTCCTCTGATACGCTGACCTGATGCTGTGATTTTCATCAAGATTATTTTACTTTCAGGGGGGTGTGTTCCCTTTTTCGAAAATCAGGCAAATTTTCTCAGGTTTGTAGCATTTGATGGGTAAGACTAAACTTGATGACACTTTTAAATTTGGGATCTGCATAGAAAGCTAATTCTTTTTATATATCTATTGGTAACAAAATTCTTTTTTTTTTAGAGTTTCGGTTACTATTGAGCCGGGTCACTCCTTATTTATAGTGCGTTACCAAGGACTGCTTGATATGGCTATTGTAAATGAAGATTTTGATTTTATATACCTCTAATTCATCGTAACAAGATCATTCAGGCCATATATGGAGCTACTGATATTGTTATGCCGTTTTATTAGCTATCTGATAAGCTGTCCAAAGACTTTTTTTTAGTTTATGGCCTTGCCGCTGTCACAAAGGAATCACTTGAGCTCTTTCATGTTGTAACTTTCTCGTTTGTTAGTTTTTCTTTTGTCTCCATCATTGCATTTTTGTTTGTTTATCCTTTTTTTCGAAATCATCATAACAGGAAAATTAGAGCGAAATATGGAGCTACTAATATTGTTATGTCATTTGATAAGCTATCAATAAGCTGTTCAAAGATTTTTTTTCTTTACCACGGTCATATGAGGCTTACCCCATATTCGTAATCCTTTACCTTATGCTTTTCTTGTTTCTTTGTTTTTCTCTATGCCGCTATTGCAATTTTGTTTGCAAAATAAGCTTGTCTTTTTGCTTCTTTAATTTACTTTGGGTTTTTTTTTACTATTTTTTGCAATTTTGTACAGAGGCTAAAAAATGAATCAGAATTATTATTATTACTATTAGGCTATCACTACTTCTTTTCTTTTTTTATTTCTGATTAACACTAGCCCAAGGATAAATAACTACTGTTGCCAAAAGGAAACAATAATTACACTTGCGTATACCTTTCTGAATTTGCCCGAATTCTGTTCAATAGCCTATTAAGAATCAATAAAAAGAAAGTTTAAAAAATGAAAAATATGCTTGCTTCGAGAAGCTTTAAAGTTGGATTCAAATAAGCTTCGACCTTTCATTGATATTCGAAATTGTATGAATTAAAATTACGATCATTCTGAGTTTCCCATTTCTGAGAAACGCCACGCTGTCAGAGGCGCTGGTAAATAAAAATAGCGCCAGTAGTGGAGCTAGCAGCCTTTGAGCTAGCTTTTTAGAGTTTAAGTTTTTTAAAGTGGAGCTAGCAGTTTTAGAGTTAAAGCACCAAAGTGTCCTCACATTTAAGTGTCCTATATTATGTTGCATTACATTCATCAATTATACCAATGTAAAATATAATGAATTCAGCAAATATAGTTATCACAAAGATTTGATTGTCATAATAAACTGGTAATTATACAAATTAATTGGTTATCATTAATTACTATTAATTGAGCTTTATTATTAAAATAGTACTCTTACAATTCGTGACCTGAGAACAAAATTATCCTATCTCCGTAAATAACCACAATTTGAAAAATGTTCTGCCATTTAGTATATATGTTTTGCTCTTTCAAAGGGCACATGTGGTAACCCGGTAGGATCCTCTGTAGCTTAGCAACAGACAATTCAGTTTTGTCCTAATCAACAGGTCAGCACTTTCCCTGTGAGTGAAATTATCCTATCCTGCTTATTTATCTTCATTATTATTAAGAACAAAAGAAAAAAAATGAAACTGAATCAGGAAAAACAAAAATATAGAGCGTTCAAAAAAAATTTAAATCTTTAATTACGTTTTCCAACAATGAGTTTTCGAGCAGTAGCATAATTTCGCTCTCAGGTCACGAATTAATTAATATGTATGTTACCGTGAATGTCCGAAATCTGGTTAATGTCGACATTCACCGGTGAATGTCAGAAATTCCTTTTTCTCTGCTTTGATTCAGTTAGCTTTGCGAGTCAGCTTTACCAGTGTTATGCAATGTTTGATGGTTAACGTTAAAGTTAGGTTAAATTAGGTTATAAATCTCAGAAATGGGTTAGAAACCTAAACTAACCTGTTACCATCAAACGTTGTATAAAACTGACAAAGCTGAGTGGTAAAGCTGACTAAATCCAAGCAGAGAAAAAGGAATTTCGGACATTCATCGGTGAATGAATACATTCTCCAATTTCGGTCTTTCACGGTAGCATATATACTCCCTACTGCAACAATAAAGACACTGTTCTTACCTTTACCCGACCTAGGTAAAGTATTAGCTATACTCTCAAGCTCCTGGATTCGACATTCCAAATGACTCTGCTTCTGTTTTGTCTCTTCTTCACGCTGCGCCTGCGTAACTCGAATGGACGCCAGCTCCCCCTCGAGTCTCAATCGGGCCTCATAAAGCTCATCGCGTTCAGTAATTATTTGCTGCAGTCGAGACTCCATCTCTAGCTGTTTTGTGAAGCCATCTTGCTCCAGTAGACTCAGTTTTTCGTGGATCTGTGTTTCAAAAGGAAGATGTTTATTAAGTAAACATTCAGGTTCCATTTCCACCCACGGGAATTCAATCCTCTTGCTTATAGAATTATAGCAAAGGATTCTAGTTTAGCTATTGTGTGTCCAGATGTAGTCAAATAGTTTCGAGGGAGCTTTTTTTTATTAAAAAAACGTTGAATTGTTTCCAAATATAACCAAATTTTGCACTTAGCTTTGTCTTCTAGGGGGAGGGAGGAGGAGAATGGTGGGGCAGCCCCCTCCCCTGGGTACCCTTTGACAGCATACGATGCCCTTCGATATCATAAGTTGATTTGAGTGCTATAAAAAAAACGAACAAAAAAGTCCATTTATAGTCAGTAAAAAGAACGATAGAATTTTTATATAAAAAGGAAGAGTTCTAAGCGATTTCCTGAAAAAAGAGAATTACTTTTTGCATTCTACTCGCTACACAAAATGACAATAGAAATTAAAAGCTACAAAATAATACCCAGATATGAACCAAAATAAAATCCATGTAAAAAAAAAAAAAGAAAAAACTAAAAACTAGGTAGGTAATTTTCATAACCAAGGAAAAAAATAAAACAACTAAGAATATTTTCTTTTCAAAACTGTAATAAACAAGTGCTTCAGTTGTACAGAACAGCCCCCTCCTGTGATAGGTCCGGAAGACCACTAGAAGAACAGAGACTGATATTCCTAAATAATTCATATGATGAAAATTGGTCATAACTTCGAAATTCACTAGAAGAGTGGTTATTAACTAGGAGAAGTGGTCATTAACTAGGTATATATTTGAATAAAGGTTTGAACAGCAACAGTTGATCAAAATATCGAAATTCATTAGGAGAATAAACAGATGACCAGGAAGACTGGGATTGATCTCATTAAAATTTTGAAGAATGACAGATGATCAGAATATTAAAACTCCCAAGGAAAGTAGCCACTAACTAGGAGAACAGATATATTGATCTGATTGAAAGTTTGAACATAGACATATGGTATGAAAATTAAAAGACACATTAAAAGCAGTCATTACGACTAAAGTTAGGTATTCTAGTCTTACTAACATTTTGAAAAGTGAAATATGGTATGGAAATAGAAACAACAATGTAGTATAGTTATTAGCACTAAGGTCAGATAATCTGGTAAGACTAAAATTTTGAAAAGTTAAATATTGTATAAAAACAAACATAACCCTTAAGTGTAACCATAACCTAGGAGAACTGGGACTTATCTTGATAAAGGTTTAAGCATCAGGATATCAAAATTCATAGGAGACTATTCATTTAACTTAGGGGGACAGGGATTGGTATTAATAAAAGTTCAAACAATGACAGTTGATCATAATATCACAATCACTAGGAGAACAGCTTGTCCCAAAGAGACCTGAGCTTGCTATGAGACATTAACAAAAGTTGAAACTAGGAAAGCTAATCAAAATAACGAAATTCACAAGGAGAATGGCCATTCACTAGGAGAACAAGGATTGATATTCCTAAACGTTTAAACAGAAACTGAGAAAAATAACCAAATTTTCTGGGAGAATTGCCATTTTCTCTTAAAGTGTATTTCATCATGACGATATAAGAGAAAGGGTTTACTTAAAAAGCACAAACGTTTTCTTGGGAGAGAAAAATTGTCCTGTAGCACAATTTCACTTTAAATGACATTGAACTTTTGAAATATGAAAAATGACTGAATTTATATATATATTAAAAAAAAAAAAAAAAAAAAAAAAAAAAAAATTGATTTTAGCAACTAACACGATTAAAAAGAGTACAAACTCAGTCAAACAAAGCAAAAATAAATTGAAAAATTTCTACTGGAAGACCTTGAACAAGTGAAAATTGCAAAAACAGTAAATTAAAATACTTTTAAATTGTTTTAATTTTGAACATTCTAAGATTTTGACAATATTAAAACTTTGAACAGAAATAAAAATTAACCCAAATAAAAGAGAAACAAAAATAGATAAAGAAAACATTATGAACAAACTAAGATAAGCAAAAAGTATGTTTAAAGAATTATTGAAAATGAAAGTGAAAAATTGAAATGAAAAATAATGGACTTACATGTGCTACCTCATCTTCAAGCTCTGCAACCTTTTCAAGTGCAGCCGTTTTCGTCTCACTATCTTCCATCAGTGCAGCCACGTCAAAGACATTATCCAGATAGGCTGAAATTTGAGTTTGCAGTTCTTCACTTTCGTGATGTTTTAATCTCTCTAGGGCTTCGTCTAGTCCCAGTTCAGTGAAAGCATACTGAAGGTGAACTCGGAAATTTACGTCTTCCACGGAATGAACAATTATGTTTATAAATTGAAGACAGGCGACCTGTAAATTAAATTTCGAAATTTATGGAGAGGAATTAGATTCAGCTGATCACATTGTACAGACTACGTAACTTTTTAGGGACGATTGCACCACCAGCTGGCAGTACTTCCCCTTAAACTGGCGGCACCAGATGGCAGTAATTCTTCTTACTTCCTCTTAAACTTTCCTCTTAAGCTCAACACACAGTATTTCGGTACTTTTATATCGATTGGCTATTTAAGAATTTCTAACTCGGAAATTTACGTATTCCACGGTATGAACAATATTATTTATAAATTGAAGACAGGCAACCTGTAAATTTAATTTTGAAATCAAGTGAGAGGAATTATAGCACGGATTTCAATCTTGTCAAATAGTTATATCCAACAACTATAAAGAATTAACTGCTTTTGACTAGTATTTTATAATATTCATATAAATACATTAACCAAGTATTTAACTGCTGAGATAATATGAATTCATAATATTTTGGAATCATCTTACTATTTATATTATTTATTTAATTTTGTACTATTGTTAAATACATAATTTTCTATTTTCTGTCGTTGTTTTTTTTTATTTCTCTATGTTTCTTTGTAATATTATTCTGTTTTTCTCTATTCCACATTCCATGTTATAACTTTTGTATTTTATTTTTCACTCATGTCTGTTTTTTACAATTTCATGTTTTCGATTCTATTCTATTTTACAAAATTGTTATAGAAAATATCCTATTCTATAATTCTACATTTCTATTTTTCTTGTACTGTATTCTTCTTTCCTTTGATATACCATTTTTTCTATTCTGTTAAGCATACACACTCTGTAATCTCATATTTCTATGCCTCCTCAGTCATTATATTTTGTATGGCTAATCATACCATTTTCTAGTTATTAACATAATTATTTAATCTAAAATATACAACAATCTATTACTCCTAGGTTTGGTGATGGCAAACTGGTTTCTCGCATCGGCTTAAAACCAGTAAGGCATTCAAGTCCAACGAACATCTATAAAGGTTGTAACAGTGGAGTCAAACCCTTTCAACAAATCGTTGGAAAGGACAATTTTTTCTAAAGAAAGACACAGCATTGTTCGACCTGTATATTCATTAATTTTTGCATCCAAATTTTTGCAAATTTTTGCACCTGAAAAACTGCATAATTACTTTATAGAAATAGCAAGTATCCATATTTCTTGTAAGTTTTTCTATAGATTGGATACAAGTATGTAGATCTGTGGTAGGTCCAAGTTAAACTCCGATTGGTCAATTCCTGCGATTAGGCGTGTCAGGGAAGGATAAAAGGGAGGGGCATTCCCCGTCTCACTCATTGATAACTAACTTAGTGTTATAATAACATATAATAAACTGGATATCTTCTATAAATTGGATACAAATATCCAGCAAGTATCCAGATCTGCCGTAACTACTACTACCACTACTAACAACTCACCACAGCACCAAACCGCCTGAGGCCCACGCAGCTACGCACGCTCCTCTTCCATCCCAATCTCTTTGCATCCTCCAAGTTAAACTCCAACTGGCCATAACCTGCCTCAAAGTTTGAAACAACATTGGTTAAATCTCTTTTCAGTTGATAATTAATTAGTTAGCCTTTTTGACCAAGACACCATATAAGCGTATAATATATTAGGTATAGTTTTACATTATATTCTTAATATAATTTTATTTATATTGCTATCTATATATTATATTTATATAAGTACATTTTACATTTATATTGTTAATAAATCAAACGATGACAAGGGGAAGTATACAAAACAGATGGGGCTTACGGAAAAAAAAATCTCGAATTGTAAGATATTCAAGAAGACAGGCCAGAATCCCCCTCCCAATCCCCTTAGGTCCAAACCTGGGTTAGACTTAGCCAAAATCAAGTTACTAGAGTCAAATATAGGTGTTCAACAAGCCAGTAAGAACTTTCCCTAGGTGTAAATTGTTTTTAATGAAAAGCATCAAAGATGTTAACTTTCAGGAGAGAAGATTCACGAGTAGTTAGGGTTGGGGAAAGTATTTTTTTATTAAGATACAAAGATGTATTTCTCTTAATTTCGGAGGGAGGGGGCATTGAACCAAAAATTTTTAAAATCGAACGGGGAGGGCATTTTCCCTCTAGCCCCGACCCACTCCGCGATTGGAACCTTCACCTTTTACCCCCTTGATCTCCCAATTGAAACCTTGACAACCATCTTGACTTCCACCTACCTCGACTACATAAGAATACTTACCATAAATTCCATATGGAATGTATCGTAATGGCAAAAATATTTCATCATTGTTTCAAAACGTCTTGTTTCGCCACATACTTCTTTAAAACGGTCGAAAGCATTTAAAACCAGCTCATGACCACCTTCTACTAAACAAATGGCAGCAAGAAGCTGAAGCACTAAAGCCTTTGTCCTAAAACATAAATAAATACATATAAATAAATAAAATTAGGTATAAATTAGTAAAAAAATATGTTAAAGTTTAGATATATTAAGAATAAGTATAATGAATGAAGTAGTAGCAGGATTACTACAATAACTTGTTATAAATCAAAACACAAAAAAAATCAGCACTACACCAAAGCTAGAGGGAGCATTGCTAGCGGGGAGCTGGAACGTCATAGAGAGCTATTTAAGGGCTCATTTGAAAGGAAGTTACACTATCTACGTGCTTTTTAAGTAATTAAATTTTAAGAAAAACAAGTTTTTTCGAACTGAAAGTAAGGAGCAACACTGATACTTAAAACGAACAGAAATTATTCTGTATATGAGGGGGGGGGCACTGCTAAATACCTCGCTCTTCACAATGAAATTTTTTAGCACTTTAAAAAAGTATCTTATTCTAATTAAACGGTCCTTGTGTTTCAGGAGTTGTTCTTAAAGAATTAGGACAAAAAGTCAAATTTTAGCGTAGACAAAGATATTCAGGAGGGAGGCACCCCCACTTATACACGAAATAATTTCTGTTCGTTTAAGTTTTAATATTAGTCCTTAGTTTCCGCTGAAAAAACTTGTTTTTTTATTTAATTTCTGATCGTTTTTCAGACAATGCCGGGAAATCTGGCTCCCTCTCCGTAGAAAATTCCCTCCCACAAAACACATCCTCACACTTTGCGTGGGAGACTTTCTCCCACGCAAAATCTCCCTGGAAAACTCCCCTGGACAATTCTATCCTCACTGAAAATTCTCCCCGGAAAATTTTTCGCATACGATTCCGCCTGAAAAATTTCTCTTAGCAAACTTTCATTCGAAAAAAGACGTCGATTTCTGATCGTCTTTCAAATCATACCGGAAACTTTTCCTCTGTGGAATTTCTTCCAGAAACACCCCCCCAGCCCCAGAAGCATCCCTCCCCACGCAAAATCCTCCCCGTGATAAATCACCCATCTGTATACTTCCCAAAAACAAGTACTATACATAAAATATGGGCAAGTTTCACAACTTACAGCCCTACCCCATGGGACCTTGGGGTCATTTTATCCCCAAGGGCATAATTATTTGTCTTTTCAACTATGCTGAACAAAGTGGCAATCGCAAAATTTTGATCGGATGACTTTGGCAAAAAGGGCATGTGAAGGGGGCTAGTTGCTCTCCAATCTTTTTAATCACTTAAAAAGAGCACTAGAACTTTTAAGTTTGGTTAGAATGAGTCCTCTCCTAATATTCTAGGACCATTGGTTAGATGCGATCATCCCCAGGGGAAAAAAACAAATAAATAAAAAATTAAAAATAAATACGCATCCATGATCTTTGTGCTGGCAAAAAAAAAATACAAATTACAAGTTTTTGGAAATGGCAGCTTGAAACTCCTAGGGTGAGGTTCCCTGATACACTGAATCTGATGGTACGATTTTCATTAAGATTATTTAAGTTTTGGGAGCGTTTCCCCCTTTTTCGAAAATCCAGCAACTGTTTGACAAAACATAGTATATAACATAAAATTCAATTTTTGCAAAAATCATGTTATCATATTCCTTGTCAAAAGAAGATACGTCATCTTGTATATGAAACTGCAGTCTTTTGTCAAAATTGCATTTTATTTCACATATCGGTTTTTGTTAATTACAAAGCTATTGCCCCCTCCCCCCCTAGCAGTGAAGAAAAAAAGAGGAAACATTTCCTTTTAGTTTTCATTACTATGGGCCGTGGTTCGTTGCTAGATTGCAGCTATGGCGACAACCATGATTTGTCTATTTTATGAGCTAACTACTCATACAACTGATAATTGTGGAATTGCCAGTTTGGACAATTGTACACTTGCCAAAAGTAATGACACATCGCCAAGTAATTGATAGCGGCACGTCTTTAAATAAATAAAAACGACACGGTTTATCGGTAGTAAATTTAATACTACTACTACTGCTGTCAACTCATTAAAGCACCGAGCCACCTGGCATTAGCAGGGCTGCAGATGCTCCTCCTTCAGCCTAATCTGGCCAGAGCTTCACTCCCGAGCTAGGACTTCCTGCAAAAGATGGAATAAAAAAAAGAGAATGATTTGGAAACATACCATCCTTCATTCATAAGACATGACTTAAGCATCGATCTTAAGTTTCTTTCAGTATATCCAAAAGAACTGGCATTGAACCACGTTATTCGTGTAGCTCTTAGTTCAATACGCGGCCATTCAAATAAATACCATAGACAGTCCTTGGACAACCCTTTTGGAAAACTTATAGTATATATTTGTTCCTTAGCCTTTCGAAGTGCCCTTGTTTTAGAGCCATACTCGACAGACGCAGCTATAGATGTTGTTTTGAGAAAAACGATGTTCCACCAATTTAATTAATGGACCGTAATAACCCTCCTTTTCCCCCCCCCCCCCCATCTTATATGACTGTTAGGAATTTATATGGAAGATACAGCCAAATAGCCTTGCAATTAATTCTATTTTTCCGTTCGAGCGTCTTTAAACTTGTTTTTAGCTATTTTATAGATGGTACTTTATACTAACACTTTTGATTCTAGACTTTTCTTCCAAGGGACTTACACAAAATAAAATTCAGACAGCAGGGAACATTTCTAGGGAACAATAAAGTCTACAATGTAAAAATTACAGGATTTATCAAATAAATAACAAAAAAAAGACGAGACTTTGAAGAACAATCAATTTCCCCCACGTAAACTTCAACTTAAACTAATTTGAAAGACAGTTTTTCAGGTTATCTGGGATTAGAAAGGCTTTTAGCAAAAAAATACACAGAATATCATGCAGCTTTGGATGGAGAGTTTAAACAGACCTTATAAAATTCCTCAAATTCCGCAGCTTAATAGCCCACCAATTTAAGCTCCTTTTTTACAGTTGGGGAATGGGAGGATGATGTTTGATTTGTATTTGGTGATTTATGTTGAAGGTAATTGGGTGACTACTGTTAGCTGTTAGTTTGATCAGTGAAATTTTGATTCAATGAAATTTTGATGTGGGTATATTTGTTTTTCCATGTTTACTGGACTGTCCCTTTGGAAAGCCTTGTGTCAGGCGCTCGGGCAGCCCAGAAAAATATTATGTTACTATGTATGTTGTAAGTATTTTGTTCAATAAAATATGAATAATGAAAAAGATGGAAAGTGTAATAATATGTATAAAACATGGTATGATATAAAGCAGTTTTAAACAAAAAAGTTTTAAACGATCTGGTTAGCATAACAGAAGAAAAGAGAAAATATAAATTAAGGAACAACCAAAACGCTTGGTCAATCAGTTCATCAGTTGTATCAATACAAATTAAGGAACATCCAAACGATTGGTCAATCAGTCCATCAGCTGTATCAATGCAAATTAAGGAACATCCAAAATGCTTGGTCAATCAGTCCATAACTTGTATCAATACAAATTAAGGAGCATCTAAAACGCTTAGTCAATCAGTCCATCCTTTGTATCAATACAAATTAATGAGCATCCAAAATGCTTGGTCAATCAGTCCATCAGCTGTATCAATACAAATTAAGGAAGATCCAAAAGATTGGTCAATCAGTCCATAAGTTGTATCAATACAAATTAAGGAGCATCTAAAACGCTTAGTCAATCAGTCCATCATTTGTATCAATACAAATTAAGGAGCAACCAAAACGCTTGGTCAATCAGTTCATCAGTTGTATCAATACAAATTAAGGAACATCCAAAAGATTGGTCAATCAGTCCATAAGTTGTATCAATACAAACTAAGGAGCATCTAAAACGCTTAGTCAATCAGTCCATCCGTTGTATCAATACAAATTAAGGAACATCCAAAATGCTTGGTCAATCAGTCCATCAGCTGTATCAATACAAATTAAGGAACATCCAAACGATTGGTCAATCAGTCCATACTTGTATCAATACAAATTAAGGAACATCCAAACGATTGGTCAATCAGTCCATAAGTTGTATCAATACAAATTAAGGAGCATCTAAAACGCTTAGTCAATCAGTCCATCAGTTGTATCAATACAAATTAAAGAGCAACCAAAACGCTTGGTCAATCAGTTCATCAGTTGTATCAATACAAATTAAGGAAAATCCAAACGATTGGTCAATCAGTCCATAAGTTGTATCAATACAAATTAAGGAGCATCTAAAACGCTTAGTCAATCAGTCCATCAGTTGTATCAATACAAATTAAAGAACATCCAAACGATTGGTCAATCAGTCCATAAGTTGTATCAATACAAATTAAGGAACATCCAAAATACTTGGTCAATCAGTCCATCAGCTGTATCAATACAAATTAAGGAACATCCAAAATGATTGGTCAATCAGTCCATAAGTTGTATCAATACAAATTAAGGAGCATCTAAAACGCTTAGTCAATCAGTCCATCAGTTGTATCAATACAAATTAAGGAACATCCAAACGATTGGTCAATCAGTTCATACGCTGTATCAATACAAACTAAGGAACATCTAAAACGCTTGGTCAATCAGTCCATCAGCTGTATCAATGAAAATTAAGGAAGATCCAAACGATTGGTCAATCAGTCCATAAGTTGTATCAATACAAATTAAGGAGCATCTAAAACGCTTAGTCAATCAGTCAATCAGTTGTATCAATACAAATTAAGGAACATCCAAAATGCTTGGTCAATCAGTCCATCAGTTGTATCAAACAAATGCAGAAAAGGTTAAACAAAGCGGGGCAAATTTTAAACTCAGAAGTAAGCCTGTGGAAGAGGAAGGGATTAAACACTCAGATGAAGGTTAAAAGAAAAAAAAATATCATCCAGAAAAGGGAGATTTAATTTGTAAATATGTGAAATGTATTTTGTAATATATTGTCTTTCATAAAAAGTGTAGTAAAGTGGCTCTTGCTAAATGTTCTAAAGAAAGCTGGGCTTTCAATAATTAGCTTCAGACAAAAGTTTTCGTCCGCCAACAAATAAGTCATATCTTCAAAAAGAAAAAAAGAGGAATAGAATGAGAAAAGAGAGGTAGTGATACAGGCAGAAATTCCATCTATGTAAACTTATTAGTTTAGTCAACTTAGTTTTGATAAGACTGTATTCTTAATGTTCCCAGTTTTACCTGTAAAACACTTTCTTTCTAATTCTGTATACACTTATTTTAAAAGCTTCATTTCAAATTAGTTTTGGTAAGTGTAGTCTTAATGTTCCCACTTTTACCTGTAAAACACTTGCTTTCTTATCCAGTGTAGCCTGAAATGAGTATAGAATCGAAAATGAAGAATAAATACTACAGTGTCATCTATAGAAGTTTTGAAAATGTGCTTAAAGATACTCCAACGGGAATAAAATGAAACAAACTTGAATTGCAGGGCTAATTTGCTGTACCTCCCATATAACTTCCTAAGGATTATATAGGACGGGGGGCTATAAAGTGATTTATTAAGGCCCATTTGGACATTCACCCTATGCTATATAATAATCTGCATATTTCTTGTAAAAAATCCTTTTCTAATCCAGTAGTAGTTTATATTCTGATATTCTCCATGTTTCTTGTAAAAAGAGACCTTTCTAAGCCTATATTAGTCTTTAAAATTAGTTTAAATTAGAATTTTACTTGGAGGGGACGGAGGGATATATAATGTATTCCATGCGTTTATCCATCTATTTTAATAAATGATTTCTCAGATCACACTGAAAATGCATCAGAAAATAAAAAAAAATGTGAAGAAAAAAAACAAATATAAATGAAATAAGAAAAAATAAATTGTATGCGAAGAAGAAAAAATACATAAATGTGAAGAAAAAAAAACATGGAAATTGACATTTCCAGCCAGTGAAAAAGGGAAGAAGAAATATACAGATATTTCAGTCAAGACCTCTGCTTGATCACCCTCAGTGTAAGAAATAATAAGAAATAGGAAAAAAGAAATAATAAGAACGAATGTAAATAAGAAATAAAAATTATACTGATAAAAGGTCTAAAGACAAAAGAAGAACAAAACGAACCTTATCCTTTTATCCTACGAAATTATCCTTTTCGATTGTTTCTTCTTTAACTCGAATATGAATTGATTGAAAAATTATAATTATCACTCATCTATTATTTAAATATAAGTTTTTGTAAGCAAAATGCATCTATCAGATGCTCTTGACAGTGTGGGTAACTTAATCGTTTAGCAACTGCGTGCAACTGGTAGTACACAAGAACAAAATGAGGTCTCAATTCAAGGAGTATTGACATTTCGTTCTTCCAGAAAATATCTAGAAGGTGCATCAATGATTTCTCACAAAAAAAAAAAACAGAACTAACAAAAAAAAACTCTTTTGAAATGTTGAAATCAACAAAAGAATGTCAATGGTACATTTGTACTACTGCACCACGTGGAAATGTTTATTTAAATTGAACAGAGTTGTACGACCAAGAAAAATAAACTTTCCATTTTCATTCACAAAAGAAACGAGCCGAAAGCTAGCCCACCTAAGGATAGTTGAAGACATTTATTTATGTACCACCGGCAAAAATCGCACTTAAGATGGCACTTAAGAGTAAGAAGAAGCTATTAGGTTGGCTGTTTGATCATCCGAAATGACACAAAGAGTTGTGTTTCTCTCTACGCTGGACAACCAGCAGTTAGCCTAAGTAAAGAACAAAATGGGCTGTATCTGTCGTATTTATTTATTCTTCATACAGAAGGAATTGTAGAAAACCCAAAGGCGACAAATTTGGTTGGAAATTAAAAGTTACGGTGGCCTTTTAAAGTCACAAGTGACTGGAGGACGTCGAGCTTGCTCTTAAATATATAGCACAAATCTAAATATATATTATGGTGCACAAGACCCATTATGCTAGCCTTAAAGCTGCACACAAAATTTGTCATACTTTTTTGTAAATTAAAAGTTTTAATAAAACTTTTGGTTAGGAATTTCAAGAAAGGAGGGAATATTTCTTATACAACTACTTTTTACAATATTCCTCGTAAAAATCGGACCGGGAAGCTAAGCACAGCTATCTGGCTTTAAGATATTTTGAGCAACCAATAGTCCTTGTACAAACTGAGACTTGTTGCTATTTTAAGTAACTTGTATTTTAATTTTGCAAAGACACAAACATTTATCTTCGGTCTCTGTCTGGAATTTCAATACTTTACTTTCCATCTGGTTAATACTTTTGTTCAAAGCACAAATTCTATATTAATTCTGAAGTGGAAAATATTTTTTGCACTAATGACTCCATTTTTGAATAAATTTCTTTTTTTCCACGTGTCTTATAAGGTATTACAAATTGTTTAGTTAGTTCATAAATTGCGTAGTTAGTTCTCAAGACCCACCTCTTCCGAAAATTGGATCTTTTTCTTGATTTAGTTGCATGAATATTATAAGACCCCCCCCCACCCACCCTCTTCCTATTCGATCTTCCTTAGAAAATGTGATCTTTTTTCATAATTTTCTGTAAACTGTGAAATATTGTTCTAAACTGTAATTACTGACAATCGTGACGGATTTGTTGGGGGAGGGATATCTATTAGGAGTTCAGGCAACGTCTTAGGACCCTTTGTACTTAGTTGTGATAGGAAAAAGCAGTGTACAGAAAGGGTAGCAATCGGGTATTAACCCCCCCCCTCCAAAAAAAAATAATAATGTGTGCTGAGGAGGGGAACCAACGAAGCTGGGCTCCCCCAGTGGTATTTTTCACTCCTTCGCCCCTGTATTTATTGCGACATTCGACCTTCTGGGGGACAAAGGCCCCTCTCCTCCATGGATCCGCCCCTTAGTGAAATTTAAATTTAGTGAATCATTGATCTCTGTTTAACTATGTTTCAACAGCAGACGTTGAAGCAGTTTTTTGTAAAGAGTAATTCTATTTTAAAAACTTTTTGTTTTTAATTACAAAAGGAATAGATGTGGCAATTTCCTTTAAAATGAGCCATTAAACAGCTCTTTACGATGTTCCAGTGCCTCACCATCTGTAAGAGATATTGTAAGAAATCTGGTTTCTTTTCATTATTTTCTGCAAAGTGTGAAACATTAATCTAAACATACTGCAATTGCTGATAATGATGACAGAATGGTCATGGGGCAGGGGAATAATCTACTAGGGGTGCAGAAGAGACCTGGGGCACGTCTTTTGATTCAAAACAGAAAAACGGTGTACAAGATAGGTAGCGATTGACCCCTTGTGAGTACTTGTAAGAAAAAAAGGTGAATTGATGACCCATTTATTGAATTCTTGTTAGAGGCTGATGTTGAAGTTGAGGCACTGCAAGGTTCACCTTGCAGTGGCTTTGTTCGTTTATTTGGTGTGGATCAAAGTGTCCTGCCCTTGAGAAGTGGGAATGATATTAATTTACCAAGCTTACCAAGTTAGCTTAGCAAGGAAAAGCCAAGTAGTATATGCCCCTGTAGAACCGACTGAAGGAGAAACTAGTGACTCAGATGAAGTTCACTTACAGTTACAGGGGCAAATAGACAGGGTCCTAGGTAGAAATAAGGTGTTTTTACTAGGAAAAAACTTGAGAGTTTAATATTTGACAATGCGGCAGATGGATGGAATAATTTTAGAAAAATAATTTGTCAAGTTGCTGATGGTGTCTTAGGGAAGAAACTTAGGACTGCAGCTAGGAATATTAGTGAAAAAGCTTTATGTTTAATAGATAGGAGAAGGGGCTTGTAAAAGAATTATCTTACTGATAGGTCATACGAAAACAAAACGAATGTAAAGAAAGTGGAGAAAGCATTAAAATATGAACTAAGGAGGTGTGAAGTAGAGGCCATGAATAAAATTGCTTTGGATCCTTAGATGCAGCTAGACGGCATAATAGTAAAATATTGTACTGGCATGTTAACAAATTGAGAGGGAGTAGTCAACGCGGACTTGGCCCAGTTAAAGATAGGAATGGGGCCGCAATTAGCGATAAGGAAAAAACTAAAAAGAGATGGGTCGATACTTTTTGAGAATTTGCTTAACCGAGATAGAGTTCAGGAAAAGATATAGAGGAAATTGAAAAAGTTTGTGATATCTTGGATGTGAAGGAAGATTTGTCATGCGAGGAAGAGTTAGCAACAGTACTAAAAAGATTAAAAATAATAAGGCTCCAGGTGCTGATAGTGTGGTAAATGAGTTTCTTAAATATGGTGGCTCTGAGGTTAGAAATACGTTACTGAAGATTATGAATATAATTTTTGAAAAAGGGGAATTACCTACCGTTTTAGGAAAACTTTAATTAAACCACTGTATAAGAAAGGTGATAAGAGTGAGTGTGGTAATTATCGAGGTATTAGTCTGGTCTCTGTAGGTAGCAAATTACTTAGTAATATGATACTTTTTAGACTGAGAAATGCTGTAGACAAAGTGTTAAGAGAAGAACAGTGCGGTTTTAGAAAAGGATGTGTCGATCAAATTTTCACTCTTAGGTTAATAATTGAGAAGCGCCTGAGTTGTCAAACACCTTTGGTCCTCAGTCTTATAGATTTTGAGCAAGCGTTCGATTCTGTTGATAGAAGAGCTTTAACAAAGGTTTTATATTTGTATGGTATACCAGACAAATACATTAAAGTGATTAGTGCTATGTACGAGAATAACACTGCTGCGGTTAAAGGAAATGAGGGTAGCAGCTGGTTTCGTATTAAATCAGGAGTTAAGCAGGGTTGTGTTCTATCCCCTTTTATATGGATCACGTTGATGGATTTTGTCTTAAAGAGCTCGGGAAAGACAATGGGAGACCACGGAATCAAATGGGGAGGAAAAACTCTCCTGGACTTAGATTATGCTGATGATAAAAGTGTGAGTAACATGAATGAAGTTTTAGAGGTTTTTCGAGTTCAGGGTGCTAGAATAGGTTCAAAAATTAATGTTAAGAAGACTAAGTCACTAAGGCTAGGAATAAGTGAAGATGAAAAGGTGACGTTGGGTAACGAAAAGATTGATCAAGTGGGCAGATTCATTAGGTTAGCATTATTAGTAGAGACGGAGGGAGCAGTGAAGATGTTAAAAGTAAAATAGGATTTCTAAAGTTAAATGTTATCCTTTCACCGTTGTTTGGAGGAAACCTATTGTAACTTAATGTTTTCCTTTTGAGGTTGGTTGTGCAGTGAGGGCGATTGAGCGGAAGTCTCGACCGAAATATCTGCATATCCATCCGTCCTTTCTTCAATGGCTGGAAACATGTCGTGTTTCTTCTTAATTATTTTTTTTTTAATTTTCGCTTATCTGTTTTAACAGACCAAATACTATATTTCGTGACTTTCATCATTAGATTAAAAAAAAAAATTCTTTACCTTGCACTTTTATGATTCAAACATAGAGCAATGCAGGTGATAGCCTCCTTGTGGCGAATAATATTGTTGAACCCGTACTGCAAGAAAAAATACTATGAATACAATATCGTTTCCCTGAGGAATAAACACAGAGCCACAGAGAGATCACTTGTACAAAATCTTGCGACTCAAAAACGTTTCAGTCCATTGACTACATTAAAATTTTACAAGGACAATCCAGTTAGGTTTTAGAAGATGGGGCTAATCGAATATATGCATTTAAGTGTTTAGAAACGAATAAAGGCATTTACAAAGCCAATAAAATGATACACTTGAATGAAAAGTCTAATCTGCAGGCTTCCACATCTTTAAAAATAAAAACGCCTATAGCTACAACATTTCTAGGAGTAATTGTAAGCAACCCCAGTAGCAAGTAATCAGTAACACAAGTAAACACATTTCCCCTTAAATTCTTAAGTTCAATAAACCTAAAATAAAAGGATGTCAATCCATCCTCCAACATAAGATACAGTGTGCAAGTTCAGAATCTTTTTGGAAAATTATTCAGAATGTTACAATTAAAGATTTGTCATTATTTACACAATATAGTGAATATTACATAATAATTATTATTAAATTTTCCTCGAATTTTAAATTCTTTCTCTGACCAATGTCTCAGACAAATGATTGACCTACACTACAAAAAAGCAGAGCCAATCAAACAGTTCGTAGTAAGTAAGACGCGACTCGGCTCAATAGTAACCGAAACTCGAAAAAGCGAAATTTTAATATCAATAGATACATCAAAAGAATCAGCTTACTATGCTGATTCCAAACATATAAAAATTCATCAAGTTTAGTGTTACCCATCAAAAAATTACAAGCCTGAGAAAATTTGCCTGATTTTTGAAATAGGGGGGGGGAACTCCATAAAATCAAAGGAATCATAATGAAAATTACACCATCAGATTCAGTGTACCAGAGAACCCTACTGTAGATGCTTCAAGTTCATATCTGCCAAAATTTAGAATTTTGCCATTTTTGCCAGAAAACAGATCACGGATGCGTGTTTTTTTTTTTTTTTTTTTTTTTTAAGGGTGAGTATCAAAATAATGATCCTAGAAGATCGGGAAAGGGTGCATTCGAACAGAAATTAAAAGGTCTTGTGCCATTTTTAAGTAACCAAAAAGATTAGGGCAACTGGGCCCCCTCCTACACCCATTTTTCCCCAAATTATCTGATCAAAATTTTGAGATAGCCATTTTGTTCAGTATATTTGAGAGATCTAATAATTACGTCTTCAGGTGTAAAATGACCCCCGCAGTCCGTGGGGAGAGGCCTGTAAGTTATGAAATCCGCTCATTGTTTACGTTTAGTATTTGTTACTGGGAAGTATACAGGCAATTTTTTTTTTGGGGGGGGGGGCTTGGGATGGATTTCTATTGGGAGAATCTTCCTTAGGGAGGAAAATTTCTGGGGGGAGTGAATATTCCAGGGGAAAAGAATTTAACAAATGGCTATGATAGAAACAGAAAATAGAAAAAGAAAGAGGGGGGGATAAAAGATAATAACAGTCAATAAGAAAAACATTGGCAAAATCTTATTAAAGGTCAAATAAATAAAATTAAAAAAAAAATTCCTAAAATCAAGCCAAATTAGTTGTAAAAATAAATATTTACAATTAAAGAAAGGAATACAATTAAAGGAAAAAAAAAATTAAAGGTCAGAAAAGAAATTTAACATAAATAATTATCAACAAAAGGGAAAATAAAAGTGAAAAAGATAAAAAGAAAAAAATGACGCATGATTATTGTTAGCATCCACAACAACTAAAATAAGAGACGGAGGAGTTAATTTTGGTAGAGAGCATAGTTCAGGGATTATTTAGGTGTGCCAGAGTAAAGGGGATAAAACTTTTCCGGAACCTCTCAGTAATGGTATGGATAGGTGAATATGTTGGAATTGCTAGGGAAGCTAAGCGGGGGAGACGGAGTCTAATGGGGTCATGTAAATCAGGAAAGATGTCCTCAGTACGAGGATTAGATATTTCGGATTTAACAAAACGCAAAAAAATTTGTATTTTCCTTTCTTTGAACCTGGTAATGCGTGCGGATTTAAGGAGGAAGGAGTATAAAATTTCGCCCTTTTTGTAAATTATCCGGAGCGAACACTTCTAGACCAACTCGATTTTGTCGCTAGGTTCACTTGAAAGATTCAATTACCAGACTAGACATGCATTTTCTAATAGTGGCCTGATTAATGATAAATAAACACTGAGGGACTGCATCTTAGGGCAACTAAACCTGTTTGAAAGTTTTAACATTGAGTTCGAAATATTTGCTTGTTTAACAATATTTGAAACATGCTTGTCTTACCTAAGGTAATTTGGAATTGCGACACCAAGGAGTTTAACTTGTTTCACAAGAGTTTCGAGTGAGATAGAGTCAAGGACAACGGGAGTAGATTTCAAGAAAAGTATCGTCATTATATTTGATTTGGTGGAATTTACTTTCACATTTAGGTGCTTAGCTTCATCTGAAATGGGGGTTAGGATTCCGAGGGGGTCACTTTTAGTAGTCCTGTGACATACTTCAAGGATCGACAAGTCATCTACGTATTTCCACCTTTGGGGAAAATCCCTACCAATATCGTTAATCATGACGGGAGGGGGTTAGGGAAAATATTTTTGTATTTAACAACTTGAGATCTATTCGAAAGAAACGATATAACAATATTTACTAACAGAGGATCAAGTTCAAAGTTAACCAGTAGTGAACGAATTAGGATGGTTTGGTAAACCAGGACAAAATCTTTTTGGAAATCACCTAGGAAACAGGTTCAGCCAAACACTTGGTTTGTCAAGATTAGTTACGACGGTATGCATTAAGTGCACAAGGTAATGGGTAGTGGAAGTTTTCCTTAAGTTACCAAACTGCCGGTTGTCAATACGCGGACAAACTATATTCCTAAGCCAGTCACAGAGGAAACCTTCACAAATTTTCAAAAAAATTTATGTGACTGTAAAGTGGCAAATGTTGGAGAAAGTCAAACAGGTGCATTTTTTTTGGGACAGGTTATATAAAGCCTTCTTTCCAACAGCTTCGGAATTTAACAAATTTTATGATGTGATTGAAAATATTTGATAAAGGGTCAGCAATTTTGTCTGAAAAGGCTTTAATTAAGTCAACTGGGATGTCCAAGGGATACTTGATTTTCTAAGCTTTAGAATTTTATTTATAACATCAGAGGGAGAAATAAAGGGGATGGAAGTATTGGGAGGAATAGTTGGACTTGAGCCAGTGAAAGGGGGGAGACTTTGCACGATGGAAGCTAGGTACGAGTTTAAATCATTGGCAGTCTTATTATTGGGTTCAGGGAGATGAAAAACAACCTCGGATGGACTTTTCCCACATATTTCTTTAATTTTTCTATACCAATGCTTGGGCTTGTTAGAACATAGATCTTTGACTTTACTATTATAATAATTAGAAGCTGCTTTTCTTAATTTTTTCTTTATGAACTTCCTTAGACCATTAGCCTCAGTAATGCGAACTGCTTTGAAAAAATTGATTTTTTTTTATAAGTTTTTTAAAACACTCAGTAACGTAAGGCTTATCTGTAGAACACGTTTTGAATTTTTTCTCAGGAAGGTGGGATTCATAATTACTCCTCAATAAATTTTGGAGGGAGAAAGCCATGCAGTCTACGTCATTTGTTTGATACACAGTGGACCAATTTCCAGCAGTAATCCCGGAGCCAAAATTGAAAAGTCCTGGGTCAGTGAGAGGTCTATAAGCGGTTTCAGCTATAGAAAACGACTGTTTAACTTTAGCCACCGGAGATAGGAAAAGGCTAAAGTGGAAACTACCTTCTGGAGGGGGCAGAGTGGAGACGGGTTTGTAAAACTTCGAAAAATTAGTGCAAATTAAATCAAGAGTAGTAATGCCTTTTGTAGATGGGACATTAACGACCTGTTTTAAATTAAAAGCATTACACGTAGAATCAAGTCTTATATCGTTTGCGTCACTCATCAGGAAAATTCCAGCAGTTGGGTATTTTGATAGTATAAAGTCAGCACTTGCATGTAATTTTTTGATAAAATTTATTTTGTCAGCGGATCTCTGATTAGGGGAGTAATAAAAACAGCAAATTAAATTGAAAGGACGTGGCAAGACTTTAGGTCAAACACACACCCACATAACCTCATGAAAGGGAGCAAGACACGGAATTGAGATTTTACTTGGGTACAAGTCATTACGGACAAAGAACAGAATTCCGCCACCTTTCTTACCCAGAGGGTGGTTTTCTGGTCTGAGTTTAATAACTTGAGAAAAATAGTTAATCTTCAACATGTGCAAATTTTGAGCTTGAACTTCAGTAATAGTGATTACATCTAATCTATATATTTTAGAAAGGGTGTCTAATTCATTAAGTTTTTCAAAGCTAAAGCTTTCCGCGTTGCTTAACAAAAGTGCGGGGACTTGAAAGCGACTAGTGAATGTACCGTTTCTACACTTTACTTTTTTTATATCACAGATGGGGTCAAGGGTTCTAGTGGAATTCTTGACGGGGGCTATAGTGAGAATAAGGGACAGGAGGAACAAATACACATTTTTCAAAAAAGTATGTATTTGATTGAGCAGGTACTAGCAGAGACTCTAAGCTGAAGTAACTAATTAGTGGCTGGGTGTGGGGTCAGGTGGAGGACCCAGGGGAGATAAGATTATTTTCGCAGAGGAATGGTACGAACAGTCCAAGTTGAGTGGTTACGCAAGGTGGTGGGGAATGATAGATGAAGGGTAGGAAAATGTTGGAAAGCAGACGGAGGGGAGGGTGGGTTTATCTTTGAAAAAGAAGGACGGGGGTAACGACGTGGATATTGAGACGGGGGAATTCTTTGGATAAATACTCAAGTAGGAAGGACTGGATGGCTCGTGGGCTTTCTTGTGTGTGAGCGATGGTTTAATAAACATTTAGTAGGATTAGCAGAATTTAGGTGGCCTCTGGGTAGCCCAGTTTTGTGGAACCTACTACGACTCTTAATGGGCAATTTGATATGATGTTTTGCACAGCCAAAGCACCTTCCATTTGAAAATTGTTTACGGATATAAACATGGGGGTATTTGCATAGATTATTTATACAACAGGTAAAAACATGAAACTTACAAATGTGTAGATATTTACAATTACTAGACATACATCTACTGTCTAAAAATCTAAAGCACACATTAGGTTGATTACACTTAAGATCACAGAACTCATTTTTTTGAATATATGATTGCATTGAGTGAGAATTACCGGTTGTAAGTTCAACATCATTGTCAATTTTTAAAGATGTGTCATTACCACTGGATTTCAAGAATAAACTATCTTCAGGTGAAAAAATGTCAGAAGGATTATTTTGTATAACCCTTTCAATCCTCTGAGAAAATTCTGACGAGGGAAGTTCACTAGCACTTGTTTGATTATATATAGTGACGTTTTCAGGTTCAAAGGGTTTTGCAGTTTTTCACAACTTGAAGAATTTGGATAATGCATATTTGGATTAGAAGTATCAGCTGAAGGAGAAACACCGGGCGATGTAGAGGATTTTAATGCATGTATAGCATCAACAATTACTAGCTGAAAACCGACTTTTAACATTTTGATTTCATTGTCCTTGAAAAGACCACTTTTCCGACGTTCGTAAAGATCAGATAAACTATCATAAAGAAATTCAAGATTAGTAATCCGTTTCCTGAGATTGACGATTTCCGCGTCTTTTTTTAGGCAATCTTCACAGGTATGGAGCTCGAAGTCACTAGCCGTTTCTGCAATGCTTGTCAATTCACCTTTACTGGAACAATAGATTTGGGGGGTAATTTGGGATTGATGGGTTGTGGTTATTTTTGCAGAATCAATCGATCCATCAGAACTATTGTTGACATTACTCGAAGCACAAGGTATAGTAGGGGAATTTGTAATACCACTTCGAACTATCACTTAAAGTTGATTTTCGTTGGAGATACATGAATTTTCTTCATCCGAAATAACGGGGGATTTTACAGCCTCGATTGGTTGAACCACTTCTGGTTGATTATCGATGGTATTAATCACGTCATTTTCAACCATCGACGCTCGGCATTGTACGCATAACCAATTTGGCTTTTTAAGGCAAATACTTTTAGTTAAGACTGTCTAAGTAGAGTGCAACCAGGCATTGCACATAGAAGACCTGAAAGACCCAGTTCCACATTTTCTGTAGCATTCATTACAAGGATGGGACATTCTAGGCTCGGGAATAAAACAAGACAGACCCTGAATTGGAAGCTATATCTTCAACTAAAACCTGGTTACCTACGACAGAATTAACGCTAGTAGTTGATAGAGAAAAGTTCACAAAGCTGATTTTATGTATTCACTTAAAAATCAAAGGGTCATTTAACTCAGAACAAAACGTTTTGGCTGCTCGAAATCTCATGGAAGACTGTATATCTTGCAAATACTTTTAATCTACTTTTTAAGGGCAAACCATTCGCTCGGACCTGGAACCACAGACGCAAGTTTTCCGGTGGCAAATTCAGCTTAAAATAATATTCTAGCCCAAAAGACTTTTATCTGAGAATATTGGCGCAAGGTTTCAGATTTTCGAATCTGTTCATGCCAGAATTGAATCTCTTGATCCTCCTTAACATGTTTTAGCTTCCGATAAATTTCCTCTGGATCGCCTGTTGGACCAAGACCTTCATTCCAAGCGTATGAAAGTCCCGTTTTATTATATGAAGGGCTGTCCCCTCCTCAATGCCTTGCTTTTTACGCTAAAGTTTGACTGTTTGCCCCAATTTTTTTAGAGCGTCTACTGAAACAAGGGGGCCGTTTAATAAGAATCGGAAGCTTTTTTTAAGTGCTAACAGCTTTAGCATAAAGAGCAAGATATTGAGGAGAGGAATTTCGTCTCTCTGGTTCTATGTGATCCAATTCAAGAGATTCTACTAACATCTAATCAAAAAGTAGTACTACACATAATTAAACTCTAACAACTATTAGACACTTTTATCAGCGACGTCAATGCACGAAAATTAAGGGGAAGGGGTGCAAAATATAGGGGGAAGGCAAGAAGGGTCGATTGTTTTTTGTTCTTTTCTTCAACATTTATTCAGGAAAATACAAAAATTAGCATTTGTCAATGAACATACTAAAAAATAGTATTTTTGAGAATATAGGAGAAGGGCAGGTAAAAAGTATGGGGGGAGAGGGATCAAACATCTCTCGCTCTTCCTCTCTCTCACTCTCTTTCGCTCAATATCACTCTCTTTCGCAAAAAACGCAGATGAGCTTTGGAATATGTGACAATGAAACCATCCTTTGAGGCCGTTATTAGAAATCGGGTTTAAACTTTTCGCCAAAACCAATTTACATGAGTCATTAATTTGAATGAGCAAGCAAACAATCAACAATAATTTCGAAATTCGTTTTCGATAAGACACATCACAAATCACTTCGATTTTTTTTAGGAAAAGCCACAAGAAATAAAGGTGCTTATCTTGCGGTCGCAATTATTACCGGAAGTATTTTGGAGTTACTAATAGATAATTTAATGAATATAAT
The DNA here is from genome assembly GCF_049724085.1 of Artemia sp. Qi Xiang Cuo. NCBI lineage: Eukaryota > Metazoa > Arthropoda > Branchiopoda > Anostraca > Artemiidae > Artemia > Artemia sp. Qi Xiang Cuo. The sequence goes on along the minus strand of NC_142796.1, from coordinate 2,318,196 downwards.
TCAATTGAAATAAAATATGTATAAAGTTCTAATTACGTGATTTGATCAGAAGATTTAAGAATATAAACTGTTTTTACGCTACATTAGAGCGTCACATTCGGAATAGTTCTTCAGAATATGAGGCAGCGGGGAGAGCGTCTCGATCCATATAGATATTAAATAAAAAAAACAAGTTTTTTAAACTGAAAGTAAGAAGCGACATTAAAACTTAAAACGAACAGAAATTATTCCGTATATGAAAGGGACTGTCCTGTCCTCAAAGCCTCGCTCATTACGCAAAAGTTTTTTATTGTTTTAAAAAATAAAGTTGTGTGACAGAGTCAAACTCTTACGTAAAGAGCGAGGCCTTGAAGAGGGGACAGTCCCTTTATATACGGAATAATTTCTGTTCGTTTTAAGTTTTAATGTCGCTCCTTACTTTCAGTTTAAATAACTTGTTTTTATTTATTTAATTTTTGAACATTTATGAATTAATACAGGTTTGGATCTTGGCTCACCGTACATGAATAATTAAAACAAAATTTGCACATTTATTTACTTTTATTTAGTTAAATGGCTTTCTCGAAACTTATTTAATTTTATTTACGAACGTTTTTATTAGTAATAAATATACGTAACTTACGAATTAACTTACGTAACGAACTTCTATATTCATATATTCTTAATTTTTTTATTATGGGGTTCGCCCCCTAGTCAATACCTTGCTCTTTAAGCGAAAGTTCGAATTTTGTTCCAATTCCTTAAAAATGACCGCTTAATCACACAGGCCGTTAATTAGAATGAACAGCTCTTATGAAAGTACTAAAAATCTTTGGCTGAAAGAGTGAGGTATTGACTATGGGGTGAACCCATATATTTAATATTTTCTGTTCGTTTGAAGTTTCGATGTTGCTGCTATTGCAGTTGAAATACTTGTTTTTTTATATTTAATTTCTGATCTTTTTTTAAATAATGCTGGGAAGTCTGGCGCCCCCTTCATAGGAGTTTCCATTTTCCAACTGAAACTTCCTCCATAGAAAGATCGTCCCCGCAAACCCCCCCCCCCCCCCCCCCACTACCAGGAAAAATCTCCCCTAGAAACGTCTGTATACTTCCAAATAACCAATACTATATGTTAACATTGGGTAAAGTTCATAACTTTCAGCCCTCCCCCCGGGAATTTCGGGGGATTAAGTTATCCTAAAAGACATACTTATTATATTTTCGAACATGCTGAACAAAATGACTATCTCAAAATTTTGAGCAGGTGACTTTGGGAAAAAAATGAGCGTGGGAGGGGGTCTAGTTACCCTCCATTTTTTTGGTCACTTAAAAAGGGCACTAGAACTTTTAATTTCCATTCCAATGAGCCCTCCCACGATATTCTAGGACAACTGGGTCGATACGATCACCCCTGGGAAAAAAAACAAACAAATAAACACGCATCCGTGATCTTTCTTCTGGCAAAAAATGCAAAATTCCACATTTTTGTAGATGGGAGCTTGAAACCTCTACAGTAGGGTTCTCTGATACGCTGAATATGATGGTGTGATTTTCATTAAGGTTCTATAACTTTTAGGGTGTCTTTCCTCCTTTGTTCGAAAATCAGGCAAATTTTCTCAGGCGCCTAACTTTTGATGTATAAAACTAAACTTGATAAAACTTGTATATTTAAAATCAGTATTAAAATCTAATTCCTTTAGTGTATCAATTTGTATAAAAATACCGTTTTCTAGAGTTTTGGTTACCTTTGAGCCGGGTCACTCCTTACTTACAGTTTGGAATCACGAACTGTCTGATATAGTTTCCCCTGAAGAAACTATCATAGGCAGCGCAATCGCACTGCCTAAGTATAGAACGATGTTGGCACAATGTATTTTTTTTTGGGGGGGGGGGGTAGACCAGGGCACTTCGTATAGAAGGAGTTGTAAAAACTTCAAAAAGGGCTCATTTGATTGGAAATTGGAGTGACTAGTGCCCTTTTTAATAGTCGAAAGTTATTGGAAGGCAACTAACACCCCTTCCACGCTCACCATTTCCCCAAACACATCCAATCAAAATTTTGATATAGCCATTTTGTTCAGCGTAGTTGATTTCCAGATAGAAATTATGTTTTTGAGGAGGACACTCCACCACAGCCCTCAGGGCAAGGGTTGTAGGCCTAAGTTATGCCCTGGGGACATATAAGATATTTATAGAAAGCGTTGTTGTAAAAACTTCAAAAAAGGCTCATTCGATTGGAAGTTCAAAGGGCTAGTGCCCTTTTTAATAGTCGAAAGTTATCGGAGGGCAACTAACCTCCGTCTCACGCCCACCTTTTCCCCAAACACATCAAATCCAAATTTTGAGATAGCCATTTTGTTCAACGTAATTGAAAGTTCTGAAAATTAGGTCTTTGAGAGTGACAACCCCCGTCCCCACAGCCCTCAGGGCAAGGGTTATAAGTTATGCCCATGGGACATATAAGGTTTTCATAGAAAGCGTTGTCGTAGGAACTTCAAAAGTAGCTCATTCGATTGAAAATTGAAATGGCTAGTGCCCTTTTTAATAGTCGAACGTGATTGGAAGAAAACTAAGCCCCCTTCCACGCCCACCATTTACCCAAACACATACAAAAAAAATTTTGAGATCGCCATTTAGTTCAACGTAGTTCAAAATTCTGGAAATTGGGTGGTTTAGGATAATAGCACTCAGACTAAGGGTTATAAGTTATGCCCTGGGGGCAAATAAGGTTTTTATTGAAAGCTTTGTCATAGAGACTTCGAAAAGGGCTCATTCGATTTGAAAATCAAAGGACTGGAGCCCTTTTTAATAGTCAAAAATGATTGGACGACAGATCACCCCTCTCTCACGCTCACCTTTAACCCAAATAGATACAATCAAAATTTTTACATAGTCATTTTGTTTAACGTAGTTCAAAGTTTTGGAAATTAGGTATTTAAGGATGACAACCCCCCCCCCCCCCCCACACACACACAGCCCTCAGGGCAAGGGTGGTAAGTTATGCCCTGGGGGCATTTAAGGTTTTTATAGAAAGCGTTATCGTAGAAACTTCAAAAAGGACTCATTCCATTTGGAATTGAAAAGGCTAGTGGCCATTTTAATAGTCGAAAGTAATTGGAGGGCAACTAACCCCCCTCTCACGCCCACCATTTTCCCAAACACATACAATCAGAAATTTTAGTTAACCATTTTTTTTCAATGTTGTTGAAAATTTTGGAAATTATGTCTTTGAGGATGAAAACCCCCCACAGCCCTCAGGGCAAGGGTTGTAAGTTACGCCCTGGGGACATATGAGGTTTTTATAGAAAGCGTTGTCGCAAAACTTCAAAAAAAGCTCATTCGCTTGAAAATTCAAATAGTTGGTGCCCTTTTTAATATTTGAAAGTAATTGGTGGGCAACTAACCCCCCTCTCACACCCACAATTTCCCCAAACACAACCAATCAAAATTTTGAGATATTAAGTTTTTTCAAGGAAGTTAGCGGTTCTGGAAATTAGGTCTTTTAGGACGAGAACCCTCTCAAAGCCCTCAGAGCAAGGGTTGTAAGTCATACTCTGGGGGCATATAAGGTTTTTATAGAAAGTGTTGTTGTATAAAATTCAAAACGGGCTCATTTGATTGGAACTGAAAGGGATAGTGCCCTTTTTAATAGTCGAAAGTGAATGGAGAGCAAGTAACCCCCCTCTCACGCCCACCACTTCCCCAAACACATTAAATTAAAATTTTGAGATAGCCATTTTGTTCAACGTAGCTGAAAGTTCTGGAAATTATTATTTCGAGGTTAATGTTAATATTATAACAAACCCCGAAACCCCTCAGGGCAAGGGTTGTAATTTATACCCTGGGGGCATATAAGGTTTTTATAGAAAGTATTTTCGTAGACTTCAAAAGGGGCTCATTTGATTGGAAATTGAAAGGGCTATTGCCCTTTTTAACAGTCGAAAGTGATTGGAGGGCAACTAACACCCCTCCCACGCCCACCATTTCCCCAAACATATCCAATCAAAATTTGGAGATAGCCATTTGGTTCAACGTAGATGAAAGTTTTGGAAATTAGGTCTTTGAGGATGACATTCCCCCCAAAGCCCTCAGGGCAAGGGTTATAAGTTATACCCTGGGGGCATATAAGGTTCTTATAGAACGAGTTGTCGTAGAAACTTCAAAAAGGGCTCATTCGATTGGAAATTGTAAGGATGTTGTAATGGAAATTGTAATGGCATGTAAGGTTTTTATAGAAAGCGATGTTGTAAAAACATCAAAAAGGGGTCATTCAATTGGAAATTGAAGGGGCTAAGGTTGTAAGTTATGCCCTGGGGGCATATAAGGGTTTTTATAGAAAATGTTGTCGTAGAAACTTCAAAAAAGGTTCATTCAATTGGAAATTGAAAGGGCTAGTGCCCTTTTTAACAAGCTATGATTGGAGGGCAACTAATCTCCCTCTCACGCCCACCATTTCGCCAAACACATCCAATCAAAATTTTAAGATAGCCATTTTTTTTTCAACGTAGTTGAAAGTTGTGGATATTATGTGTGGATGTTATGATGATTAGCCCCCTCCCCCCACACCCCTCCCACAACCTTTTATACCCTGGGGGCATAAAAGGTTTTTATAGAGCGTTTTAATAGAAACTTCAAGAACTTCGAAATAGTCAAGTTTTTTATTTTTAATAGTCAAAAGTGATAGCCTCCCACGCCCATCATTTCCCCAAATATATCCAATAAAAATTTTGATATGGCCATTTTTTTCAACGTGGTTGAAATGTCTGGAAATTATGTCTTTGAGGATGACACTCTCCCCCCCTCAGCGCAAGGGTTGTTAGTTATGCCCTGGGGGCAAATAATGTTCTATAGACAGTATTATCGTAGAAACTTCAAAAACGGCTCGTTCGATTTGAAATTGAAAGCGCTAGTGCCCTATTTTATAATCGAAAGTGATTGGAGGGCAACTAACGCCCCTCTCAAGCCTACCATTTCCCCCAACACATCCAATCAAAACTTTGAGATAGACATTTTGTTCAACGTAGTTGAAAGTTCTGGAGTTAGGTGTTTGCCAGCGCTGTCGTAGAAACTTCAAAAAGGACTAATTCAATTGAGAACTGAGAGGGCTAGTGCCCTTATTAATAGTCAAAAGCGATCAGAGGGCGAATGCCCCCCTCCCATACCCATCATTTCCCCAAATACTTCCGATCAACATTTGAACATTTGAATATGATAACCCCCAACAGCCCTCAGGGCCGAGGTTGTAAGTTATGCCCTGGGGTCATATAATGACATATAAAAAGAGTTGTCGTAAAAACTTCAAAAAGGGCTCTTTCGATTGGAATTTGAGAGGTCTATTGCCCTTTCGAATAGTCAAAAGTAATCAGAGGGAGAATCGCCCCCCTCCTACGCCCACCATTTCCCCAAACATGTCCGATCAACATTTTGATATGGCCGTTTTGTTCAACGTGGTTGAAAGGTTTGTAAATTATGTCTTTGAGGATGACAACCCTCCCCCATAGCCCTCATGACAAGGGCTGTAAGTTATGTCCTTGGGGCATATAACATTTTTCTAGAGAGTTTAGTCGTAGAAGATTCAAAAAGGGCTCATTCGATTGGAAATTGAGAGGACTAGTGCCTTTTTTATTAGTCGAAAGTGATCGGAGGGCAAATGTCTCCCCCCACGCCTATCATTTCCCCAAACACTTCCAATCAAAATTTTTATATAGCCATTTTGTTAAGTCTATCAGAAAGATCTGAAAACGATATCTTTGAGGATAACAAATCCCCCTTGCCCTCAGGGCAAGGGTTGTAATTTATGCCCTTGGGACATATAGGGTTTTTATAGAAAGTGCGGTCACATAAACTTCAAAGGGGGCTCATTGGATTGGTGATCAGATGCTCTAGTGCTCGTTTTAGGAGTCAAAGTGATCAGAAGGCAGCTACCCTCTCACCTCTACACACACGTCATACTGTCCCAAAATGCGTCTAATAGAAATTTTGAGATAGTCATTCTATTCAAAATAGTCTAAATGTCATATAACAAGGCTTTTGGGGTTGAAACAAACCCCAGAGATTAGGGGCAAGGGTTTTAATTTATGCCCAGGGGGTATTAAAGGTGTTTATATAATAGGGCGGGCTGTTTGACCCCGGAGAAGGTTCAGCCTTTCTCCCTGAAAAAGAATATGTCAATATAAAACAAACTAAAACTAAACAAAAAACTTGTTGCACGCAACAAATTTTTCAAAAAAAAGTAAAGAACTCTATTGAATAATCTACCAATCATACAACTACCACAAATCAGTATCAATGAATAAATGAAACCCAAAACAAACAGAAATTAAAATAAGCCAAACTCAAAACGAGCAGAAATTAATCTGAATAGGGTTCTAAACCTTATGCTTTCTAAAAGCCAGAACATAATTTGTACTTTACTGAAAACTAATTCTTTTAAATGTTTTCATTTATGACTTTAAGAAAACAAAAATTAATTAAGATTTTAAGGAATAAATATCAGCATATGTATATTAAATTGACAATGCATAATTTTTTTCAGTAAATTCATTTGAATATTTTTCAGAAAAGTACAAATTGTGTTCTTGGTTTAACAAAGTCAAATTGAATATTAGATATATAATGATATTAATTGATGAAAGATCCATCAGTTCAAGATTTTTTTTTCACTGTAATTTTTGTTTTCATTTTCAATGCTGTAAGAACTGGAAAAGAATAAATTTGTAATATACGAGTAATTCATTTTCATTGAAACATCAATGACGCAGCAGGCTTTTGGTTTTTACAGTTAAGGAAGGGGGTGGTATCCAAACTCTTGTTTGTAGTGAAACTATATGTCTTGACCAATCTTGAAAAGAACTAATAAATTAAACTGAATATTTGATGAATAATGATATTAATTGCTGAAAGCTCATCAGTTCAAAATGTTACTGTAATTTTAATATTTATTATAAATATTAAGTACAAAAGAAAACATTTGTAATATAATTCGTTTTCAGTAAAGCACCAATGACGCAGTAGGTTTTAGGCTTCTGCAGTGAGGCGATACCCAAACTCTTGTTTGTAGTTATTTTTATTCGATTCAAACTTGATTTGCATATTCAATTTAAATTTCACTCGTTTTAAGATTTATTTATTCACTTACATTAATGACTATTGTAGTTTTGTTTGTAGTGATTGATTATTAAGTTTCTGTTCGTTCTAAGCTTCATTCAGACTTTGATATCAACTTATTTTTTTTTTCGTTTTAAATTGATTTGAACATTAAATCCAAGCGTTACTTCTTTTAGGATCTATCTTATCATTTTTATTGTTACTTTTTGTATGTTTTTTTGCTGTAATTCTTAATTTAATTTCTGTTAGTTTTGGGTTTCATTTATTCTTTAATAGTAAAATTTCTAGTCGTTTTGAGTTTGAATTTTAACAGGTATTTGTATCTCCTGAGCTTAAGTTTAAAATGACCTTAACTTTTCTTTGAAAAGCTTATTTTTCGGAAAGTTTTTTTTTCAATTAATTTTTGTTCGTTTTTGATTGCAAAAAGTTTCAAGTTTTTATGGCATGGGGGGGGGTGTTGCTTACTGTCCGATTATTCTTGACTTTAAAAAACGGATCTAGAACTTTCAATTTAAATCAAATGAGGCTTTTTTCAAAGTCTATATGATTATCTCTTTGATAAAAACCTTATATATGAGCAATAGACAGCTTGTATAACTTGTGGACTGCGATTGAAAACAATGAATGGATTGAAAAAATGGCTCCAATAAGGGAGTTTACACCATTTCACTTGCTGACACAAAGGGATCACGACTCTTTGGAATTAACCTTAATAGGATTGTGTGTGCCAAAGCAATTTTACATCTATCACAGATTCTGTATTTTAACCTTATAATTGTACAATTATAATATATTTACTTTGTTTTCTCCCAATAAAAAATTTTAAATTATTAATGTCTTGGGGGTGGGGGCGGCGTACTTGGCATAAAGAAGAAAACATTTGAGTAGACAGAGGGAAAGGAGGAGGTGAAATGGGAGACTCATACAAAACTAGGCGGAACTTTAATTATTTTCTCCGTTCCCGATATAGGACATTAAATAGATTAATTGAACTATATAATTTAGGACCGTTTGAGCTGTGGAAGACGTTAAAATACTCAATAATACTTTATATTTTCAGTTATTGCAGGATTGATTTCATAGATTGTGGAATGGTGAGGACCCTGGGCCATCATTTGGGTGAGCCTCAACTCATAATGTGCAATTTAGATAAATTGTTCCGTGTTATGTGCATATTCATAAACATTCATAAACAGTCATTCATAAACAGTTGACAAGTGAACATCTCGCTATATTCCGTTGTGCGCTGGCGTCATGCCAGTATTCTGGGAAGGATTACTGAACTATTTTTCACAATGCATTGACAGTAAGATTGAAATTGATAAGAAAGATGTGTACGTTACGGCTTGCAATTCTTATATAAAAGGATTAATTTTGAACTCGAGAAAATGTTTAGATGAAGCTGGTGGTCAGATAAATGCACATAAGGACGGTACAGAGGAAGAACTAATTAGTGAACTTTACGACTGTTATGTCGTTTTTCGAGAAAAGGATATTAGAGACGAGACGGTGTTCTGCATGTATGATCCTTCGGAGGTCCCCGAAGCCAGTTTATAACACGTGCAGATTTGTCGCGCCGGCTGCTAAAAATCGAACGCAAGTTAGAAGAAGCGCTGAACATAAAATTCGAAACGCCAACGAACTCACCAGTAAAAGGTGCTGCAGGTGCGAACAAGGAGATAGCGAACGTTCCTGAGAAAACTTTTCTCCGTTGTTGTGGCTAATCCACCTGAAGTATGGAATCTCGCGGAAAAAAGACAGTTGATTGAGAAGTAAGGCATTAGCAATACTGATGTTTGTATCGTCATCAAAAAGTCATTGGCTGCTCAAAGTTTCCGACCGAATTTCGGTTGAAAACATTGCAAAATAGATGGAACGCGATACTGTGACAACGAAAGTAACCGATCCCGTCTACATCAGTGTTGTGGAAGGGATACCTAGTGGCGTAGCAGAAAACGATTTAAAAACTGCCTCACCAGAATGCACAAGAGCTATCCGTATGGGAAGCTCGTCGACATTCAAGATTTATTTTCAGACCGAAAATGCCCTTTCCTTTGCAATTCGACAAGGTATTTAGATCAAATGTGATGTCTTTTGAATAGTAAAGTTCTTGTTTAATCCAACATGCTGCTACAATTTCCATCACTATGGACAAGTAGCTTCCAAATGTAAAAATGCGACAAACTGTGCTAGATGTTCTGGAGGACATACCTCCGGTCGTCAGCAACCGTGTTCTGCCCCTATGAAATGTGCAAATTGGGGAAGTCAGAGACATCCCTTTTATAGCATTAAGTGTAAAAAACTAAACCAAATTTTGAAATTTCCTGGCTGACTCACCAACTCATCCGTTGTTACCCTTGCTGAAAGTTTTCTTATGCATAGTGTACGAAGAGCAGTCTTCCTGATATCAAATTGATTTGATTATTTATGGTGAAAACAAGTTTTTAGTGCTCATGTTCCTTTTTTCTTTCCCATTACTCCATCATTCCCATTTTTGTGGACGGGTAAGAAATACATTATTATTATTATTATATATTATTCTATATATGTTATTTTGAGTTACACTTTTATCGCATTGCGTTCATTTTTAAGCCTTAAGATAAAAAATGAAACCTTAGCGTAGACAGAGGTGGGGGGAAGTCTCCCCCCTCACATGCATAATTGAGTAGCCACAGAGAAAGTAATACAAATGAAAATAATCTGTCTTTTGAAAGCATATTTTATCAAAAGACCCGAACAAAATCGTCTAAAGCAACCTGAAGTGCTATCTCCGACATCTCCGTTGCTTCTTTGTCTCAGTCACAGTAAGATGTAAAACTTTGAACAGAATATAATGGGTTTAGTCGTCTCCTCCCTGAATAATTAACATTTGGGAAACATGTCACTGGAAAATTCCTCCCCCCCTCAAAGAACATTTTCTTTTCCTCCTGATAATTCCCCCGCGTTAAATTCCACCCAGCAGAAATTTATTTATTAATTTATATTAATATCAGCACAAAATTTATTTATTAATTCACATTAATATCTATTGTATGTTTGTTTGCACACCGAAGTTTTTGGTTATTTGAACTTTGAACTATTTTAACAAAATTTCTATCTCAAAATTTTTATCTGATGCATTTAGGAAGTGAAGGAGGGGGGGCTAGTTACCCTCCAATCTCTTTTGACTCTTAAAAAGTGAACAAGAACTTTCAATTTTCAGTCAAATGAGCCCTCTCTAAAGTTTATACGAGCATCCCTTCCATAAGAAATAATAGGAAGGATTCGGAGAATCCTTAATTTACAACCCTTGCCCTGAGGGCTGTGGGGGAGTTGTCATCCTCAAAGACCTAATTTCCAAAACTTAAAACTACGTTTAATAAAATGGGTGTCTCAAAATTTTGATTGGATGTGTTTGGAGAAAAGGTGGGCGTGAGAGGGGGGTTAGTTGCCCTCAAATCACCTTCGACTATTAAAAAGGGCACTCGCCCTTTGAATTTACAATCGAATGAGCCATTTTTGAAGCTTCTACGACACCGCCTTCTATAAAAACCTCATATGCCACAAGGGTATAGCCTAAAACCCTTGCCTTGAGGGTTGTAGGGGAGTGCCCTCCTCAAAAACATATTTTCTATCTGAAAATCAACTACGCTGAACCAAATGGCTATCTCAAAATTTTGAGTGCATGGGGTGGTGGTAAGGAGGGGCGTGGGGGGGGGCTAGTTACCCTCCAATCACTTTTGACTATTAAAAAGGGCACTAGCCCTTTGAATTTCCAATCGAATGAGCCTTTTTTGAAGTTTCTACGGCAACGCATTCTGTAAAAACCTTATATGCCACCAGGGCATAACTTAAAACCCTTGCCCTAAGGGTTGTGGGGGAGTGTCCTCCTCAAAAACATATTTTCTATCTGGGAAAAAACTACTCTGAACAAAATGGCTATCTCAAAATTTTGATTGGATGTGTTGGGGGAAAGGAGGGGCTGGGTGGGGGGGCTAGTGTCCCACCAATAACTTTCGACGATTTAAAAGGGCAATATCCCTTTGAATTTCCAATCGAATGAGCGTTTTTTGAAGTAGCTATGAAAACACCTTATATAAAAACCTTATATAACCCCAGGGCATAGTTAAAAACACTTGCCCTGTGGGTTTAGGGGGAGTTTCCTCCTTAAAAACATATTTTCTAACTGGAAATCAACTGCGCTGAACGACATGGATATTTCAAAATTTTTATTGGATGTGTTTGGGAAAATAATGGGCGTGGGGGGGGCTAGATGCCCTCCAATCACTTTCGACTATTAAAAAGGGCACTAGCCCTTTGAATTTCCAATCGAATTAGCCTGTTTTGAAGTTTCTACGACAGCGCCTTCTATAAAAACCTTATATGCCCCAGGGCATAACTTAAAACTCTTGCCCTGAGGGTTTTGGGGGAGTGTCCTCCTCAAAAATATGTTTTCTATGTGGAAATCAACTACGCTGAACAAAATGGCTATCTCAAAATTTTGATTGGATGGGTTTGGGGGAATAATGGGCAAGGGGGGGGCTAGTTACCCTCCAATCATTTTCGACTATTGAAAGGGCACTATAACTCTCGATTTCCAATAGAATGAGCCCCCTTTGAAGTTTCTACGACAACGCCTTCTATAAAAACCTTATATAACCCTGGCCCTGAGGGTTGAGGGGGAGTGTCCTCCTCAAAACATATTTTCTATCTGGAAATCAACTACGCTGAACAAATTCGCTATCTCAAAATGTTGATTGGATGTGATTGGGTAAGTGATGGGTGTGGGGGGGGGGATATGTGCCATCCCATCGCTTTTGACGATGAAAAAGTGCACTAGAACTCCCAATTTCCAGTCAATTAAACCCCTTTTGAAGTTTCTACGACGACCTCTTCCATATGAAGTGCCTCTGAGAAAAAAAATAATAATAAATAAATAAATAATAAAACATTGGAGCCGTATAGCCTTTACTGTAGGCAACGCTACAGCGTTCTCTCTGATAAAGATTTCATAGGTAAAATAGAACTTGCTGGGGATGTAAGGTTTTGTGAACTGCCAATATAAGTTCAGCCCCCCCCCCCTCGCCCTTCATCAAAGAATCGGCTGCCCCCTTAGACAAGAAGCACCCATGTCAGCTGCCACGTTATGTGCTTCTGTATAGGCTATTTATTTCGATAAAATTGGCGATTTGAGGGAGTTGAATTCTCCATAATTTCCTATGCGTAAAGATATAGAGCTTAAAATAGCTGATATCAAGAAACTGGCAAAGTTAAATAATTACCTTATTATTCATAATAGCTCTCATACACATTATACATATGTGAACATCATCCTCAGCATCGCCAATTTTTAATTTATTTGCTTGTTTTATGACCTTTCGGACTCGAGTTGGAGTCCTCAACAACGTGGAGCTTCTTCTCAGAATAACATCCTTGGCTGACTCAATTTTCGCTGTGCTATTACTCAAATCCGAGTTGCTTCCAGACTTCTCTTCACAGATGTTCTCAAGAGAACCTGGCGATCGAAATTCATTTCTAGAAATAAAAATAGAAATAGTTGCACAAATGAGGCAACATTCTTGAGTAGTCCATACACTACCTCAGAAGGTCCCAAAGCATATAAAATTCGCTCCAAACGACTGGAAACCTTCAGGAGTCTGAATTAAAAAAAAATTTATCTGAGGTTTCAGCCCCCCCCCTCTATATATATATATATATATATATATATATATATATATATATATATATATATATATATATATATATATATATATATATATATATATATATATATATATATATATAAAGGCAAGCAATTTGAAGTTTAAAAGACAGCTCTGTTGACTAATAGTAAAATCATATAGATGAGTTGTCTTGTCTTTTTTCTGATTTCTTTTAGTATCTCAACTTTATCAAGAGTTAGGGTCAAGGTCAAAAGTTATTTTAATTTTTTGATAATAGATAATATTACTTTTAACCCTTGAATATATTTTCGTTTTTGCACAAAGAAACTTAAGAACATTTTCACAGTCTGAATAAAATTCAGACCTAATATCTGCGATGCCAAATTTCCATTTGACTGCCACATTGGCCCAAGAGTACTCTTCCCTCAGAAGAGGGGGGAGGGAGGGTATGACACACTTTGAAAGGGGTTGGGCACAAAGCCTTTATACGTTTTAAGCAACACCTCTTGGGCCACTCTGGCCCAAGAGGGGAGTTTTTCCCGAAAGAGGGGGGAAGGGGTTAATACTCTATAAAAGGAGTTGATCAAAAAGCCTTATTAGCCCAAAATATGCCAAATACTGTTAAATATTGCACAATGCTCAACTTTTTGTACATTTTTGGTTTCCCAAAAAAGGGGGGGGGCACAGAAACTTGTTTTGTTCCCCTCCCTTGCAAGCACCTATATTATTAGATCAGAACACTGACATAAAGATTTACTAACTTACTTCATCATGAGCAAACGGAAACTTAGATAGTCGACAAGTATTTCAAGTCCCTTGTTTTCATCGTTGAGGAATTCTCGAACCCACCTGAAAGAAAATGCTATCTGAGCTTTTGGAATTTTTGGTGCTAAAGTATTCTCCAGCCGATATCAGGAATTATCCAAGTGAATTCAGGAATTCTATTAGTGAATTCAGAAATTCTCCAAATGAATCCAAGAATTCTGAAAATCAATTCAAGAATTCTTCCAAAAAATTCAGGAATTCCCCACCTGAATTCAGGAATTCTCCAAAAGAATTCAGGAGTTCTGCAAATGAATTCAATAATTCTCCAAATCAATTTAGGAATTCACGATTGAGTCCAGAAAATATCGAAGTCAATTCAAGAATTGTAATAGTGAATTCAGGAATTTTGTATCAGGAAGTGAATTTCGGTATTCACCAAGTGATTCCGAAAATTTTCCAAACCAATTCAGGAATTCTTCCAAAAAGGTCCGGATCTCCCCCACCTGAGTTCAGGAATTCTCGAAATGAACTCATGAGTTCCCCAAAAGAATTCAGTAATTCTCCAAATCATTTCAGGAATTCCCCAAGCGGATTCAAGAATTCTCAAAATTAATTCAGGAATTTTCGAAATAAATACAGGAGGAGAATCCCCAACCGACTCCAAGAATTCTCAAGTGAATTCACGATTTCTCCAAAAGAGGTCAGGAATTCTGAAAGTGAATTCAAGAATTCTTAAAACCACCTAAAAGTATTAAGTGAATAAGACCACACTGCTTTTCCATCATAGAAAACAGTCACATGGAACGATGAATTTTCTAAAACAATAATTAAAATGAAGCCCTTGCGAATATTTGGGCTATGTGGCAAATGGCCGTCTTCAGTGAAATAGAGGACAAAACTAAAATAAAAAAGCCAATAAAAAATCTAACTCCCTTAAAAAACAACTTCTATAAAATAAAAATGAACTAAAAACTCAAAAATTAATTATTGACAGGGCCTTAGAACCTAGAGTCTTAGCTAAACTTTAGGAGGCTTGTTCAAATCTTCTGTCTAGACTTAAATCTCGATCCTAGAATAAATTCCTGTTGGTTAAGCTTATTGCCCCACTTTCAGAAATCATTAAATTGTTGATAATAAAATATGATTGAGAAGTTTAATACAGGTTGCCACTAAACCTTTTAAAATACTGAGTCATAAAAGAAAAAAGGCATTTCGTTGGCCGAATATTCGGCTGGCTTCCACTTCGACTTAAAATTGAAAAATTTTGCTTCTCTCTCCGGCAAAACAATGGTTAAAAAAATCAACAAAGGTGTGTCATAGTTCATCAGTCAATTTTGAGAAAGTCTCAAATTGTACATGAAACACAAGCCTCTTTAAATTTACTAAATTTATAGAAATTATAGCCAATCATAGTGAGCCTGTATCCATAACACACCAAAATAACTTGCATTTCAATAAGGCACTGCTTAAGGGGATTCAATCAGAGGCAACGCTATAGCGTTGTCTATAGTAAAGGCCATAAGGCTCCAATGTTTTATTATTATATTTTTTTCGAGAGGCACTTAATATGGAAGGGGTGGTCGTAGAAAATTCAAAGGGGGCTCATTCGATTGGAAATTGAGAGTTCTAGTCCCCTTTTTAAGGTTCAAAAGTGATTGGAAGGCGACTAACACCTCTTCCACGCCCACCAGTTCCCCAAACACATCCTATCAAAATTTTGAGATAGCTATTTTGTTCAGCGTAGTTGATTTCCATATCGAAATTATGTTTTTGAGGAGACTCCCCACAGCCCTCAGGACAAGGGTCGTAAGTTATGCCCTGGGGGCATATAAGGTTTTTATAAAAAGCTTTGTCGTAGAAACTTCAAAAAGGACTCATTCGATTGGAAATTCCAAGGGCTAGTGCCCTTTTTAAGGGTCAAAAGTGTTTGGAAGGCAAAAATACCAGATACTAAAATACCAGATACTGTTCACCTTTATACTATTCATTTGAAATGGTAACTACATTTTCATTTTTGTGTTTGTCTTTTTATTTTGTTTGATGGGCTTTTATCGGCTTTCTATTCTTATTTTTTGCAATGAGGACGGCTGAGTGGGGGTCTTGGCTGAAATATTCCCATTTTTCTTCTTTTTTTCCCCGGCTATGAATTACTTCGTTTTCCTATGTTTTCTCGTATTGTAATCTCATGTACATAAATTATTACGTCTTGTTAAAAACAAAAAAATAAAATAATGATTTTTATGGTGTTTCTGAGACACATTCAACAACGACAAAAAAAACAACAACAAAAGTAGAAAAAAAAGTTACATTGGTGATATAGGCTACCTACCCAATGCTATTCGTCCTCAGAGAGATTTCCAAATCTCTCAACACTTGGGTCGAAGTCGAGCCATTCAAAATACGTCGTATCTGGAAGAAAAGAACATAAATCAGCCTTTCTGAATGAACTCCATGACCCGGCAGGCTAAAGTCATAGATGTCCCTAAATCTGACGTCACAAATTACGCATTTTTTCAACTTGGTGCTGATTAGCATTAGATCCTGAGCAATAGCCAACGCTGATTATAACCATAGCTCAATTATTATACCAGACTGAGATTCCGGTATATGAATTAGAAATTGCACAGTTAAAGACATTTTGAGACTAGGGCATAGTTGATTGTGTTCTGGCGAGGAGTCCAACTCATTTTTGGCTTGAAAGGGACAAAACCCATTTTTAGCTGGAATGGGCCAACTATAGCCCTCTATAGAAGTAAAATACTTATAAATTTTGTTGGAGGAGGGTGGGGTAGTCAGTTAATTTTCATTTATGTCCATATTTTTTATAGTTTCCTATAATCTACCCTCTTAAATTTTTTGCAAAATATTCTGATTTTCTGTAATTTGCTTATCTTCTAATCCCCTCATAAACTAAATACTTAATCCCGCGTTCGTACCGATTTCCAGAGGAATCATCAAACCAGCAATGAGAGAAAATTTTCTTATTTATGCATAAAAGCAGACATGCATAACCATCACGTGCCCAACAAGAACATTTTTCACATAATTTCCATATTTCAGGGGTTGGGGTCTGAGCCAGGCAAGCATGTACGAATTTATTTTAAAATAAAATTTCGAGAGGGGTAACTCACAAAAGTTCGCAAACAGTACAGGCAAATTTCACCAATTTTATAGAAAATTTGAGGGGAGGGGGAATTAATCATAGCAGGTTTCAGCAGGAGGCTCTGCCCCATCCTACGTCATCCGTAAGATTGGGAACATGGACATGACCGATTTTAGATATCAAGTGGCCCTGGGCAGACAACAAAATGTGACCTGCCCCCAAAATTATTCGCGGTGCATTCTTCTACCGCTTTTTAGATTTCATGTTTTATTAAAAGACTTCAGGTTTTATTTAAGCTACTTCAGTGTTTTATAATAGGCTTATCAGTTTACTGATTACCAAGAACCTTTAAACTGCCTTGTTGTATTACTATATCTTTTGGATTATTAGTGCTTATTCTTGCTGGCTTGGGTCTGTTTACTGTTTTTTATGTAATTTTTTTTCCAACGGTTGATTTATCCTGTATGTATAAATAAATAATAAAATATTTTTCATAATCTTTATAGGATAGCCTTTTGCGAATTTACAGAAGAAAATAAAGTGTCATTTTCAAGAAAAACATAAATACACATATATAATTATTGCTTGTTTAGAGATTAGATTTTGACAAAACACCTCAGAGAGAAGCAAAAACATAGAGGTGGGATTCTTGGGGAATTTCGCAGTAAATCCTAGGTCAGTCTAAATTTCGCATGGCAGTCTTATAATGAAAGAATGGAATAAATAGACACCAACTAGCCAGAATCTAACCTCTATTTTCTTTCTACCTTTATACTTTGCCTTTCACTATTCGAAATTTGTCAAAATTTTATTTATTTTATGGCACCCTTAAAATCAAAGGAGGCTAGAAAAGTGCCCATTATACCCATGCGGTAGAACAGATCTGGTCATTGATGCAGGCTCGGAGGCAGATTAGAAGCCCATATTTGTGCACGAAACAACAGAAAATATGTTTATGCAGGCATATTTTGAACACTATAATAGTGTGGGCAAAACTTGAATGAGGAAATATATGAGGACCACCCAGGTTGTGCAAACAAAGAGCGCCCACATTCATCAGCACAAATCTTTGCCCTCATAAAAGGAAAATAGCTGAAACACCGTTGCTAGGATTCAAGCTAAGATGTGAGGGATTGCCAACTCTCCGTAACCTGGGGTATATCCTGGAATATCCCATGCTCCACCACGCGAGAGCCATTTATGCCATACGCGCCTCTTCACACCACAAATGGCACATTTAATACTACATAGCCTATGGCAAAATTCCACCACACATGGTCTGCGCCACCAGGTGCAAACGACTTCCAAAGTGGACAGCCCTCACCAAGATGCCAAATGGGATAGTCCTAATATAGTATGGCAATCAAGGCGTTTTTTATGGCGTTTTCAAAGGCGTTTTAATGAAGATTCCTCCAAAGTAGCGTCAATGAAACTCATCCTCCCAAAATCAAAACACATAATCTTTTAACAAAAACATTCACCTGTCGATGATATGTACCATTGGTAACAAATATACACCATTTTCTCTATTCAGACATCAGGAGCTTCTGTCTAAGCAATTTTATAAAAGATCATAAACATGCTGTATCCAGATATTCGAAAATCGGCAAATCTCAGTGCAATTACACAGACAGAAACATTGGTCAATATGCGATTAGTAATGAGGACAACTCCCAACCAATCACGAATGCGAAAACCATAATGTGACAGTATACAACGGGTACCTGAAGCGAGTATTCCTCAGTCGAGCAATCAGAGTTATTGTAATTTGTAGCAAAGAAATGGGTTAAAGACAAGAAGTAAAAAAAAAACAGAGGACTGAAACATAAGGCGTGTCTAAAACTAGTAGAAAAAATAGGGATGAAAGATACAATCGTTAATACTTTTCCGGTATAATATAAGGTGTCTTCCGAGGAATGAAATGGGCTAAGAAAAAAAAAAGTTGAAACGAAAAAACAAAATGAAGAGCTAAAAAACAGAAAAATAAAAACTCCAAAGCAAAAACATGCCAAATACACAATCTCTACTCCCGAAACAATCTGGTTAGCAGTAAAATATACAATTTGAGCAACTTTTTTCACATCTAGAAAGTAATTTAGTTGTTTTTTTTTCTTTGTCGTTGCCTATCAGTCGACCTTTGGATCTAGTGTATTAGACACAAAACTGTAAAACCAGATATACTAATTTGATTAGCCGATATTCTGGCGACCCAATTCTTGAAGATAAAAAGCACCCGCATCCATCAGCAAAATTCTTCACCCCCCCAAAAAGGGTAAATTGATCAAGAATCGTAACAGGCTCTCACGCAGAGATGACAAATACGATACTCATAATATGGATGGCAATCCTACAAAATTTGAATGAAGAAACACGGAGAGTGGCGTCAATGAACCTGTTCTGGTCCAGACCAACTTAAAATAAACAGACCGAAAAAGAATGATTTTTATGCGCATAAGCGTCATGCCAATCAATATTTGATAAACAAAAGCTTTTTATGAAGAACCATCAGTCTACAACAATGTTTAGACGAAGATGTAGCAACGCTAATTCTAAATGGAAGACAGTGTTCCATTGAGCATTATAAGTGTTTGTTAAAGATCTTAAAGGAGAGTAAAGGTTACAAATCCTGGCGACACTTAAATCTTAAAGATGAGACGACTGGGCGGCCTTTTTCATAAAACAGAACCTCTGTATAGGATAGATAACGACTTTATTCAGCAAATTATTTAACGAATTCAGACATTTCTTCGAGGGGTTTCTCACTCTCCACTACCTGGTGTACATCTCGAAGCACTGCTTGTACCATCAAGCATGGCAACCTCCGCCCCACAGTTAGACAGACTTCCGCCATGCCACACCTCCTCGAGCCATGCGTGGCACAGCATTAAATTGTGCATAAAGCCTTTTAAAGTGGGCAACCAGGGTCGTATCCACGATTATTTTCGGGGGAGGGGGGGGGGTACAAAAGGATTTTTTTTGGGGGGGGGGGGGTTTACAAAAAACGGTACTTGTATCTTATAGCAACCACACTCCAGTTCTGTCGAGAAGTGAAATTTGGTTAATACTAATGAAATAAAACAAAATATCATGAAAATATAATACTTTATCAACAAAATTATGAATACAGCAAAGAATTAGAAAGGGGACCGCCCAGACCCCATTGTGTTAAATACGTAACCTATACTAATCTAACCTAACCAAAATACATACTATATATATAATTTAAATACAGCTACAATTTTGTTTCCCACCGAGCCGAAACTTACACTGTCCGGTATAAAGACAATGAAAACCGGTTATTGTCTCATGTTCACGATACAAGATCTTGAGTGTGGTGGCTATAAGACAAAAGAACAAAAAAAAAACAACTTAAAAACGCGTCAAGAATTTGTTTATATTCATTTTTGATACGCTTTTACGACTCGGACAAACATTTCGGGAGGTATTCATACCCCCCCCCCAACCCCTGAATACGGCCTTGTGGGTAATCCGTTATGTTTTTGGTGTGAAAGGATGATCTCCCTTGTGCCAATTTTTGGAAATATAGAACAATAATTCCTTAAAATTCGAGGCTTTGGTAACAAGTCTTTTTTGGAAAATCTGAACCATTTTCAAATGCTTCAATCCTTTCTCAAAGGTTTGAATATATGCATTTACGTTTAGGGACCTTCTGGGGGACATCATATGTACATGGAAAGTTTCTAAAACGGCCAGGATTTTTCTTAATTCCTTTCTATTGTTGCTTTTTATAGCTGTCTCGTTTTTCTTCTTTTTTTTTACTGCTGATCTCTTTTTTTCACAAAATGGTATCCAATGACTTGTGTTGTATGAAAGCTCTATTGAATACCGAAAAACTGTAGTTTGTTGCGCTCTTTAATCTTTTGTTTTAGGCCATCTCGGGGGGTTGCCCACTCCACACCCCCTGATGTATATTAAGATTAGCCCTTTTTAACCACGCGTGGCACACTTACGCCATTCCACACTTATTCACACCATGAATAGCACACTTAATACCATGCATGGAGCACACCTCTTCATGTATGGGATTTTTTTTTACCTGAACAACCACTCAGAGGACCTTCTGGCATTCTGCTCCGCTATTGACTCACTATACAGGAGTGGATGAATGAATTTATATCAGTGGAAGGGTTCAAGAGCTCAAGAGAGTTGACACAAGTTCGGAGTAAAAAAAATAACGAATTAGGAGAAAAACAAAAGAAATTATTGCGATAAGCTGACTGTAAAAGCCTCAAAATTCAAGGGGGCAAGGAACCGAATCTCACCTCCCTCGCATGTGAGGGTTGGTCTGATTTTGTTTTAAAGGGAATAGTCACAAACAGATAATAACATTACGAGCAAAGTAACGACCTTATCTACAAGGGTGAAAGGAACGAACCCAGATCAGATGAAGCGAGGACTCTAATTGCTAGGTTCAAAGGACCGGGCGTCACTCAAGTAAAGAAGGGACCCGTTTGTGAGGACCGAAGGCCAAAGCCACCGAGAATGTTGAGTTCCCTGATCTTCTTCCCGAAACAGACTTTTCCTTGCTTAGGCATTAAAATCTGCAAATATTTTTTTTTCCAATTACAGTGAAAAAAGTATGATACACATATTTTCTAAAAAATGTTTTTTTCGAAATTACTCCTTCCAGAAATATCACTTCCAGTGAAATACGGTAAATTAGACGCTAAAAGTTAGACAAGATAACCTTTCAACCAAAGAATTGCTTTTGACAGAGTCTACGGCAGTCAAAGCTCTACCAGGCGGGGGGGGGGGCAAAGATTATCTTGTCTATACTTTCGTTATAAGGGGCGCCATCTGAAACTCTAAGATTACCCCACGTACCCCTGAAGACGGTCATATACCCCTTTTTGGCAGATAAGCACTAAAGAACTTTTTTTCTGTCTATGTATCTTTGTTCAATTTGAAAACACTGATTACCCCAGGTCTCTCTTTTTTTATACTCACTAGGGTTGGGCCAAGATCCTTCGCACTTTCAAAATAGTGTCTTCGTGTTTTAACCACATGTGGCTAAAACACGGAAAACCCTACCCAGCATACCAGGAATTGTTTTCCATAGTGTGGAGTCAAGCGCTATGAGACTACTCTTCGGTTCTCGATGTTCTCTCTTTTTTTTTTTTTTTGATACTCATTAGGGTTGGACCAAAAACCTTGGGACTCTCCAAATAGTGTTTTCGTGTTTAAAGATAGTACCAAATACAATTTTACTGACTGGTAAAGAGTTTTGGGGGTTCTGAAATTCGGGGACACAATAGTACGTTTGAAAACTAATGAAGGGAAAAATCGTCAGAATTAATCGTTTGAATTTTCTGCAAAAACAGAAAGAAAAGTCTTAGAGCTAAGACTAGGACTACGCTTGCGCAAGATTAGGTCACGCTTTCCGTATGATAGGATCAAAGTCATAAGTTATAACTTATGGCTTATGGTCATAAGCCATAAGCCATAATTTAAGCCATAAGTGGGGCATGGGAAATCGACAATTGGGAACATTTTATTGCGTATGGCCATAATTTAAGGATTATTTTATGGCTTATGGCCATAAGCCATAACTTAAGCCATAAGTGGGGCATGGGAGATCGACAATTGTGAACATTTTATTGCTTATGGCCATAATTTAAGGGTTATTCTATGGCTTATGGCCATAAGCCATAATTAAAGCCATAAGTGGGGCATGGGAAATCGACAACTGTGAACATTTTATTCCTTATGACCATAATTTAAGACTTATTTTATGAATTATGGCCATAAGCCACAATTTTAGTCATGAGTGGGGCATGTGAAATCGACAATTGTGAACATTTTACTGCTTATAGCCATAATTTAAGGCTTATTTTATAGCTTATGGCCATAAGCCACAAGCCATAATTTAAGCCATAAGTGGGGCATGGGAAATCAACAAATGTGAACAATTTATTGCATATGGCCACAATTTAAGGCTTATTTTATGGCTTATGGCCATAAGCCATTATTTAAGCCATAAGTGGGGCATAGGAAATCGACAATTGTGAACATTTTATTGCTTATGGCCATATTTTAAGGCTTATGGCCATAAGCCATAAGTGGGGCATGGGAAATCGACAACTGTGAACATTTTATTTTCCGGGTGTTTTTTCACAGGGATAGACAGCAAGCCTGTCACCCAGCCTTACGGCAGTTGGGATTGAGCCCCCGAACCCGTTTTACTAAGCAATCAATCCACAGCGCTACTACAGGATTTTGCGGATGATACATAGCCGAAATTTGTACTATTTGGCATTGCTGTTGACGCCAAACAAAAAGTAGGGTATTCCCGAATAGGGTGGAAAGAGGTCATAAGACATGCTTTAAAGGCAGTAGGAGATGCAGTAGAGTGAAGCTCAGAACAGAAGGAGGTGCAAGAATATCGCGCAAGGTGTACGCAGCTGTATTGGCTTCAGCCATCTTCGTGCTCCAAGGAAATTTGTGGTAGCATTCAATCAATATAGCCTAGCAGAACTACAACCTGTTCTAATAACAAAATACTTACGGAAGATCGATTATTGGACATCGGAGCCATATAAGTCACCAGTTTTTTTATATAATAAGCTGGTGCGTCTCTTGCTTGTACCAATTCCTGGAAGAAGATTTAGAGGTCAAATTTTAAAAGCTACTTCTGTAGGAAGAAATAAGAACTGTTTAAATAAAAATTTATTTACTTACTTATTCTTAAAACATTTTTCTCTGAGGATAGTTATTCCTTCACTATAACTCTAATAGCCTTAGGCAGACAGACTAAATCTTAGGTCCAGTCCCATTCTTATCCCCTAAAATTCTATAGTTTCTTCAATTACATGCAATTTTTAACACGGTCTTTCTAGTATTTTTAAACATTACTCGGTATTTTTTAGATTACCTGCAATTTTCATACGGTCTTTTCGGTATTTTTGAACATACGGGACTCAGGTACGCACGCATACATTTCTCCGGGGGGGGGGCATAAATTAGCAGAAAATATTAAATGGTGAATAATTATGGGAAAATATAGGGTTAATCTTGGGACTCTAGCTTATCAGAAATCCGAAGCCCCCTTCCCATTTTACGCGTGTCAGGACTTAACACCAACCAAATGCGGCCCCCTCTCTACAATCGATTACTGTGCATTTACCTAAGTTACCTATTCCCTATCCATCTAATTAAATGCTCAAAAGCTCCCTGAAAACGCACTAGGCAAAAACTCAAAGTATCTTGGTACTGAAACACTTACTGCTCAGAACCTCCCCCTTGTACACGAATTGGACAATTCTCAACAGACCTTTAAAACATTGCTTTTCGAAGTTGGACAAAAAGTCACAAATAATATTAACAAGTACTAACTTGAAATAAAAAAACATCAAATGACTTGGCAAAACCCTCAATTAAGCAAGAGAGCCTTCTAATAGTGACATCAGTCAATCTAATCGCTGGAACCAACAGAGCAGAGCCAGTAATTGAGTATTTATAGCTTGTCGGTCTGGTCCCACTCCCTCCGTGCGCAAATCGGGGAATTCTCAAAAGCTCCCAAAAATATTACTTTCCCAAAGTAAAAGAGGATTCAAAATTAATAACTAAACCTGACACAAACAACAAACATTAAATATCAAATGACTAGGCAAAAATCCTTAATTAAGTGGAAGAGCCTTCTAATAATGAAATCAGTCAAGCTAATCGCTAGAACCAACAGAGCAGAACCTGTAACTGGATATCTCTAGCATGTTAATAAACAAATGACGAAATGTTAAAAAACGATGCCAAAAATGCGTGGCATTTCTAGGAGTTATTCAATATGGGGATAATGTTTGTGACAGGATAATCTAATGGGTCTATAGCCTTGTAATTAGTTCCTCTTGAAGATTACAACGATAAAAGTGGGCCCAATTTGATGAGAAACAAATGTGACAATGGACAAAATGCACACACATAGGGGGGGGGGGGGTGGGTGTTGCAAGAGTTCATCCATTAAAACCACTTTTCTACAGTTCTAAGAAAATATTGTTAGCTAGTAATTTCACTAAAAATCCGCGTCCCCCAATCTAAAACAAATTTGCTGTCTAGTATTATTAGCCAGTTTTTCTAATAAAATCTAACCGCAACTGAGGGAAATTGTTGAAGAGTTGGAATCTATTTTTTATACCCTCAGATTTCCTTGTGTACAGTATTATGAAGCCACTGATTCACTTTGTATAGGCTACAGTATTATAAAATTACATCTTATTCTATTCATTAAAGAATACATTAATAAGCCCTTCAACCTAGAAAGGCTCAGGGTACACTCAAACACGTATATAAAAAAAAACTGTACGGGTGAGAATTTAACTGAAAATACAGAGAAAACGGGTATAATATTTTAAAACAAAGCAGTGGGCAAAATATTGTTTTAAAATATTATTATTTTAAAATATTAGGTTTTAAAATATTAGGTTTTAAAATATTGTATTTAAATTTGTTTCAAAATATTATACCCATTTTCTCTATATTTTCATTTGTTAAATTCTGTAAATGGAAAGGCAGTGTGGTCAAAGAAATTATTAATGTATGGGTGAGAGGGGAAATTTCGAAAAGTTCAAAGCAGCATAAATATATGGTTCTCACAAAACTCAACCCCCGTTTAACTCAACTCCTTTTAACTCAACCCCTGTTTAACTCAACCTCGTTCAACTCAGCCGTTGTTTGCCCCCATGCAACTCGGTGCTTATTTAATTCAACCCATGTATAGTTCAGCCCTCATTTAAGTCAATTCTATTTAACTCTCCATTCAACTCAACCCTCCGACAGGTTAGATTAAGTTAGGCTAGGCTAAGTTGAATAGGGGTTGAGTTGCTTAGTGCTGAATTGAATGGGGGCTGAGTTAAATGGGGTTGAGCTGCACGGGGGTTAAGTTTAATGTTTTGAGCAAAACGGGGGTTGTCTTACATGAACACCAATGTACAAACATTAGAGGATTTTAAACACCAATATTTCTTGGGAACCTATTTCCAAAGGTTCATTTGCGTACATCTGGTGTTAATAAATAATAATGAAAGAAGAAAATCAAGAATATTTGACAGATTACAAAGGGCCAAATTTCCATAGTAACTGCGTATTTCCTTCTATAGCTGGATTATCAATATAAATTAACTTACCATAGTTAATCAGGGACACACGCAGCGAAAAGACACGTTCAGGCAAGTGGCCCCCTAAATAGTGAGATTTCTTTCAATTTTTTCTTAAATATCCTTTGACTGTTTTTCAAAACCGCGTCTCCTTTGAGATAAAATCCAACGTTAAATTACATAGTGAATCCTTTCAAGAATCAAGAAGATTTTTCTATTCCTAATACGATTACGATCCATTGAAAAGCCACGTATTATAACGTTTCTCGCTTCTCATTCATCATCGCATTACTAATACAAAATAATTTTACTACAAGGAAATCTAAAATGGCAAGAAACTTGTTAGAGAATCCATACCAATATAAATCAATCAATCAATCAATCAATTTTATTAAATCAATAAACTCAACAAAATACACTTCGATATAAACTCCCCCGTAAGGCTCTATGGCCAGGAAAAAAACAGGGGAGAAACAAAAATGAAACAAATACATAAAAAACAAAACCATTTCAACATCATACATTCACACCTTTAAGAGACTCAACACACAAAAAAAATAAGAAAAAAAATCATAAGATACAATGATCCACATAAAAAAAAAAAAAAAAAAAAAAAAAAAAAAAAAAACTAAAAAGGGTACTACCAAGCTATCAATCTTTTTCTTTTTTTCCTCTTTTCCATTCTTCCTCTCCCTCCTTTCTCTTTCTTTCCCTTTTTAAATCTTTATTTAACAATAAAAATCATAAACGAAAAACTACATCAACAAAATCTCCCCCATAAGGCTTCATGGCCGGGAAAGAGCAGGGGAGAAAAAAAATACCAACAAAAAAATATATATAAAAAAAAAACCAAAAGAAAATCCCGTCGCCCACCTTAATAGTTCCCATAATGACAAACTAGACAGGGGATAACACATGAATTCACCAACTCAAATAAATATCCAACTCAATCCAGAGACATCAACTCCAAGGGAAATCGAAAGAAAAGAGAAAAAAAAAAATAAAATAAAAAATTACATTACTAGCTAGAAAATCTCTAACATAATTTTTTAACATACCAAACGAGTGGCAGCTTCGTGGATACACGGGAAGCGTGTTCCAAATCCTGTCGTAAATTATCGAAGGGTTGAGATCAAACCTCACTAATGGAGTATGAAGAATCTTTAACTTGCTGGAAGTGAGGAGATGATAAATTGATTGATCAGAAACGAAAGCTATATTAATATATAGAGCAACAGGAAGATGAATGTGCAAATGTAAAATGATGAAAGAAGAACAAGAAAGAAAATAGAGAGATTTCAAATCAAGCAAGGGTTTAAGTGAAGATCGGTTAGTTTCCTTAACAAGAGTCCTTGCTTTATCATAAAGTTTCGAAAGTGGCATCAGAGACGAGGGAGAAGTTGACATCCAAATAACAGAACAATATGAAACATAAGACTGAACTAGGCTGTAGAACAAGATTCTCAGACGACCCTGGAAATATGTGTTTAAGCTTTCTAAGGATTCCAAGACTCCTGGAGACTTTCATTTTAATCAGGTCAATATGATGCTTGAAGGAAAGATTTTCATCAAGCAAGATGCTTAGGAATCGAACGTGACGATCCTTAGGTCTACTTAGAGAACCTCTTGATACGTGTATTTCATTTAAGTCATGGCAAGCCTTTGAAACTCTGGAGAAAATGAGAAAAAATGACTTCCCGACATTTAAGGCAAGATAATTTATATCAAACCATTGGATAACCTTTAAAAAAGGACAGTTATCTTTGAACGAAGATCAGACTCAGTTCTACCAGCTATGCCAAGAGTACTGTCATCAGCAAAAGCAATAAGTGCATCCGGTAAGGACGAACTCCTGTCACAACTAGTGACGGATGCTTGTTGACAAAGACGACAGCAAATGGTAGGCTTTAAATTTTTAACTGCATTAATAAAGTCATTGACGTTGAATAAAAACAGTATCGGTACAATGAGATATCATTCTGGAGTTTCAAAATCTATTCCAGAAGAGTTAAGAAATTGCAAATCAACTGAGAACAATCAACCAAATGATTATTGTAAATACTAAAAATAAATAGTCCATCTTATAACATATGGGGCAGTTTCCGAAAAAGAATCTAATGAGGTAATGAGTTGGATGCCTTTTATGCATCAAGAAACAGAGTAGCCGGTATTAGACCAGAGTCAAGAACTGAATGTAGATAATTCAAGAGAGTTACGCATGCATGCTGAGTTGAGTGCTTCGCCCTAAAACAAAACTGAAAATCATTAAAAAAGTGTCTAAAATCAAGAAATTTAAGAAGTCGAGAAAGTATAACTTTTCAATATATTTCACTAAACACCGATGAAAGGGATATGGGACGATAATTTGCAGGATCATTCCTTGATAACCTTTAAAAAGAATAATAACGCGAGCACGCTTTAAAGCACTTGGGAAAACACAATTTTCAAAAGAAAGATTGATAAGCCTCGTGAGGGGAGAAACGATGACAGTAAGAATGAACTTGACGACCTTAGTCGGAATACGGTCTGGGCCAGAAGATGAAGAACCCCTCAAACCATTGACAATTCTGGCTATTTCAGCTTCAGAGGCAGGTTCCAATGCCATTGATTTAGGACAAGGTGGTCCAAGGTAAGACCTAAAGTCAGGTAGAGAAGAAAAAGGACTTACAGAAGAGGCTGTAGTTTTGCCGATATTATCAAAATAGTAAGTAAACGCATCTTGAACTTTTAGCTCACCCTCTACATTTTCGCCTTCTATCACAATATTTGGAGGGACAGAAGGAGGCAGAGAAGATGGCCTGATAACAGAATTGATTACTTGCCATGTCTTCCTAATGTCTTTACCACAATATACCGGTACTAATTTCTATTGTATCAACATCAAATATTGTCTTACAATACATCAAATATTGTAGTACGTCTTTAGATGTTTCGTCATATTCATCATACATAGTAAAACAATGGTTTCAAGCTTCTATATCTTCTTATTTCAAAAAAAAACTGTACCTTAAATATTCACTCTGATTGATCATGAAGATTACACTTAAGCATCAAACATAGCCCAACCGAACAAATTACGAATGGTGTGCTTTATCAGCACTATAGCCTAGTCGCCAACGCCAAAAAAAATAGAATATAACAATTGACTATGTCAGTAAACTTGCATGCTGTTACAGTCGGTGACAGGTATCTGAAGCTATCCTACCTAGCGAGTCATTGTTTATATATATATATATATATATATATATATATATATATATATATATATATATATATATATATATATATATATATACATATATATATATATATATATATATATATATATATATATATATATATATATATATATATATATATATACATATATATATATATATATATATATATATATATATATATATATATATATATATATATATATATATATATATATATATATATATATATATATACGCATTGCTGACGCACAAGGCGTCCAATCGATATTTCAGTTGCTGTGTCCTTTTTACAGGGACAAGAAGCAAGCCTGTGACCCAACCTTGCCACAGTGGGGATCAATATATTGGTCCAGTTTATCGTGGCCTCTTGTCGCCAAACAGAGCATTAATCCACTGTGCAACCGCAGGGCGGTCGTTTTTTAAACGGTATTTAAATCATAATTATGACGAATGTTTATGAATATAAGATAAGCCTATTTGCTTATTGTTATACGAGAGTAATTGAGGAGTGTTTGTATGACTTTAATTATTTATGTAATTTAAAACACTTTTTTGTGAATTAGTTTGGGAGACATAGGCCGAAAACCGAATGAGGGGTTGGCAACTCTCGAAGTTGCAAGAAGCGGGTTGCTACTTTGCATCCGGCCTTTTAGCTAGTTTCCTTATGATTTAGCAACTAATTACCTGATCGCAAATCATATCCCATTTCTTCTCGTCATCGTATTGCCGTAAAACCTTAACCTTGTCTGGTGGCAGGTCCATTGACATCTGCAAAAAAAAAGAAAATATAATTAAGCATTAAGTAATTAAACCAATTTCATATATAGCATTTTAAATTTCGCTTCCAGTTCGCATACAGGATCTTTACAAGTTCGCTTCGAGGATCTTTATTAATATTGGTGTTGTTTTTTTGTTTTGTTTTTTTGTTTTTTTTTTGAATACATTGAATTGAAAATACTTGCACCCGTATGGCCTTTACTAATAGGCAACGCTATAGCGTTGCCTCTGATATTGATTAAAAAAATTCCACAAAAGGAGTTTTTCAAAGAAAAGTAAAGGGTTACATTACACCAAAGATGAGCAGAAATAAAGTCAAATAATTTTCAAAGCATATAACTGCTATAAATCACCATCCACAAATAAATGAAGCCCAAAACAAACAGAAATTACAATAAATAATCAAGCCGAACTCAAAACTAGCAGAAACTACCACAAAGAAGAGAAGGCTAACGCCGCCTTTGCCTTCTCAAGACCAGAAAAAGAAACAATATGAGCAGCAAACGATTTTACGTTACAATTCAATTTGCCAAAAGGCGTAATGGCGCATTTTGGCAAAAAGGCGTAATGGCGTAGGCGTAATAGCGTAGACAGAGTAGGGAATCTGAAATGCAGAGCATGGTATAGCTGTTTAGTCAAAAATAGACTAAGAAGCCTGAAAGCCTTTTAGTTAACTGAACCCCCACGACTGCTAAGAATGATTTGGATGGCTCTAAATTTGAACACTGTTTCATTTTTAGGTTTAGTGTCAAACCTCGGCCCAAAACATATTTCTGCGTGCAAGGTTGAATATACACCTGGGAATTAATAGTCCACCCTATGCTCTCAAAAATTTTCAAACATAGTATTTCATTTTAACGCCATTTTAGAAGAAAAATATTACGTGCCCTACTATCTGGTCAAGTTAGCTGAGAGGATAATACAGTAATAAGCAGCTATGATCTACGTATTCATATTTATGTTTAGGGGTGTAATTTGCTAAGGGGCAGGGGGAAACTGCCCTCTCCAGACCTCAGTTTGCCCCCTCCCTCCAGACCCCAGTTTGTCTCCCCGGCTGAAATCTAGTTTCTGCAAAAAAAAATCCTGTCAAAACTAAAATAAGCCTGTATAATTCTAGCATCCAGAGAAACAGGTCACTTTTCTTTAGTATATTTTTGCCTTTATGATACTATAAGGTTCATTATTCATTTTTCAGTGTCATTTTGACTTGATTTGGGAAACATGTCTCCAACTCTGCCCCCCCCCCAAGGATTTTGTCGAAATTACGCCAATATTGATATTGTTGATTTACATTCAAAGAGAAAGTATGAAGCTAACAGCCGATATAAGCCAACACACAAGGTTTTTAGCTAATTTTACGGAGATTGGGCATGAAGAACCAAAACAGGCGATTTTTATGAAAATAATAGAATTTGGCAACACTGATGGATATCGAGGATTTGGGCCCTAGCCCCCTCCCTTTGCTGATTGCGTTTCTGAGGCGAAATAGAAATTCAGAGCCACATATTCATGTACACATTCAGGGGAGTAATACCCCCCCCCTAACTGATAAAATAGTGTTTTATAATTTCATACATTTCCTGTATGATTTGCAAGTTATTTTTTTGTGCGTTTTTTATAATTTTTGTGTTCCTCCTCAGTCCAAAAAAACATTTCTGTGCGCATGCTTGAATGTACACCTGACATCTACGAGTCTATCGTCCCTATGCTCTACGTAGGCTACTCTGCATACAGGTATTGTTGATTGACGACGTGTCTTGTATGCAAGCTCCTTGGGTTGTGTTTACCTAAACCTCAGTTCCTCTAAGAGATTTCAAAATGTTCTGCTAGAGGAAAAAATTCAAACATTGCACAAGGAACGAATGGTAATGACCCATTGAAAATTATTCAAATATGCTTCCTTTTTAGTTGTTATGGTTATGAGCATGCATGGCTACAAGCAGCGGAAACCGGGAATTTATGAAGGAAGACTAGAAGAGGTCATAGAACACCTGCTAAAGAATCGTCGTAACAATATAAATTTGCACCTGCAAATATGGAGGGTGGAGCAGGGCGTAATTTCGTCATAATCCTGGGGGGGGGGGGCAAAGTTGGAGCCAAATCTCCAAAATCCAGCGAAAATGACACTAAAAACTAAAAAATCAACTGATTGGTACCATAAAGGTACTATTTAGTACTTTAAAAGGTATCTTATAGTTATAGGTATCTTATAGTATTTTAAAGGTAAATATGTACTAAAAAACTGATCTGTTTCTGTCGATGCTTGAATTACGCAGGTTTATCTTAGTTTTGACAAGATTTTGGAGGAAACTAAATTTCAACTGGGGGGAGAACTAGGGTCGGGGGGAGGCAAGCCGAGGTTTGGGATGGGCAGTTGCCTCCCTGTCCCGTAGCAAATTACGCCCCTGGGGTGAAGTGGATTCCACCCACAAGAATTGAAAAATGAGGGCCAAAAGATCCACTTTTTCATGACATGCTCCAGTCCCTTCATTGGAAAAATCCAACTCCCTCACCAACAAAAATCCTACCCCTCTTCCTAACAAAGAGGACCAACTTGCAACTATGTAGTACAGCTGTCCACAATCAAAACAAACAAAGTGCAACCTTAAAAAGATAGAGTAAGCGATTTCTCAGAAGTAACACATCGATGCGCTACACTAACAGTCATCTGTAAAGTAAATATAAGCAGACTAAAACTTCCCAGGAGGACGGAGGTAAGATGTCAAAACATTGTATTAACCAAATGTTTTACATTGTATTAATCAAAACCTTGTATTAGCCAAGATATAAACAGAGATATTTACCATTGTCCTACTCTTATAGATTTTTTTTTAATATCTTCTCATTTCCCAAGTTCCTGGTCCCCCTGTCTGCCCCCATCTATCTGCCAAACTAGGTTATTGCACAGACATCCTTTCTAATACCACTCCTCAGAAAAATGCACCTCCAGTCAAGGCCGTCGAGAACCAATGCTGGACTCGGGGGACAATCCCCCCCTCTCTCCTGATTTTCTAAACCCATATAAGAACAAACTGAACATAACAGGTTACAGAAATGGCTCTGGGTATCGAAAGAAACAGGGTTCCTCCCCACTAAGTCACTTTTTTCGAAAAAAAAGGAAAACTATAATGTTACAATGTTAACACTGAATGGAAGCAAATCACAGAACGCAATTCTATGGCACTCAGTTGCCACTAAATTGTGCAATTAGATGTAGCATTATCATACACGTGGAAATTGTCATATGGTTTATAGATCTCTTGTACAATGGTTTGTCGAACGAAAAAAAGTAACAAACAAGCTTGAAGTAAAAGGGAAAAATAAATAAGACTCTTTTTTTAAACTAAAAACTAGTGATGCAAGTGCCTATGTGGCTTTTCTTTGAAGGTTTAGTTTTCTTTTGGGAGTTGTCACATTCTCAATGTTTGAATTTTTACGGACAGAAAGCATCGTCAAACATAACGAATTAGTTTTGTTTATTTATTCTCACTGTTTAAGTGTCAACACGGACGAGAAGGAGATTTTGAATTTGACACAACTAAAACAGTTTTAGAAAATTGTGGTTTTCAGGCATGAATAGACAGATCCAAGGACCAAAAATTATTTCAAATTTGATGTCATTGGTACTTCAGACTTAGACGAAAACCAATATAATATAGCATGTCGAAGCAGGAACAATGCACACGATTTCTACCTATAAATAGTTTCAAGTGATAAAATATAGTATTAAAAACTTAATAAACAAACTTAGATTGTAGTGCCACGTGAATTATCTTATTCCTCTATAGTTACGCTTAGCATAATCCACACATATTGTGTATACAAGGTACACAATACCATAGCGCACATTAATTAGGTGCTAATGACTCCATTGATAATGTTGGGAATAACTGAAAATGTATAAAATGAAAAACTGAAAATCTATAAAACTTCAGTTATGTGTCGGTTTAATCAAAATAAAAAAATGAAAAAGGTTTACATTATAAAAGCACAAGGAATTCAAACTTCGTGGGCGGGTGTAAAAAGGGAGGCTTTGAATAGATAGGGGTGGAGGAGGATCGTGCGTAGCTGTGTTGGCCTCAGGCGGCTTGGTGCTGCTGTGAGTTGTTAGTAGTAGTAGTAGTAATTCAAATTAAAAACATTTTTGGCCCCCTGGACCCATTTTAGTTCCATTCATAACCTGAAAACACCGATCTTCTTTGTTCAAAATTATATTGTTTTTTGGGGCCGTATCACATCTTCGTCACTGTTGTCAGGTTAAATCGTGAAAATAAATAGTTTAAAGTAATTTTGACAATTCATTCAATTCGTAAATATTGAAACCTAAACTGTCAACTGATTTCCAAAGACAGTTACGCCTTCAAATGAAAGCTATGGCTTCAAAGAATAGAGAAACTTTCGTCGCTTGGCTCTACATGTTTTTAGTTTATTTTTTAGAGCTTTTTCACCCATGCTTCGTTTTTTTTTTTTTTTTTTTTTTTTTTTTTTTTTTTTTGGCGCCGGTTCCTACCAAGAACTACATAACTGAATATGGAGATCTTCATTAACCATTAAACTATTGGGTTTAATTTATTTTTTTATTAAGAAAATCCTTGATTTTTATACCAAAAATAAAGGCTTTTCTTAATAAATTATATGGCTGCATAAGTTTCCACTCATAAAAATCAAACCAACAGATTTTAATATCACTGCCTTGGGTACTTTGAGTTTCCCAAAATAGATTTTTTTCCCAAAAATTTTTGATCAAAAATGTCCCTTCGAAAACTGAAAAGCTTGTTTCTGATATGCAGTAAAATTATAAAGAATGTTATACACACCGTCCTAGTCGAGTGGTTAGAGTACTGAATTTTAAATCCTGAGATCATAAGTTCGAGTCCTGGTGTCGCTGATTATTTGGTTCAGAACGGCGGTAAATGATGTGACTCTTTCCCTTTGGCTTCGAAACTTGGATACCCTCTTGGGTACCTTGGAATTAACTACTTTGTTGCGAATAATTTCATTCTGTTTTTTTATGATCTTACTGTCATATCTTTCCAAAGCGCAAAAGAGTATCCCCTATATTAAAGAAAAATACCAGAAACCACTTCACAATAAGGTTTTACTAAAATCGGGATTTAGCTGATGCTTAATTGAGCCAATCCGATTTTTCACCGAATTATTCGATTGGTTGAATGAAAAATTTTGATTGGCTCAAATTAGCACTAGCTAAACATCAACATTAGTAAGATTTCATTGCGAATAGGCCTTAAGGAAAGAAACTGACGGGACACAAAAATGAAGTACCGCATCGAACAAGAGTAAAAAACAATATATACGATAGACGTAAATGATGCCAAATGTACTTATTCAAACAAGTTTCCTTTTTAGGCGTTCCAGTTAAGCTCATGAGCTATTATGAACTATTAACTATCAAGCCGGGTCGCTCCTTACTTACTGTTCGTTTATTACGAACTGTTTGATAAACTGAGGGGAAACAAAAATGAAAATATAGTACTGCATCGAACAAAAGTAAAAAAAAATACGAGATTTGAAAAAGGAAACATGCTTCCTTTTTAGGTGTTCCAGTGTTAGGTGTTAGGTGTTTTTAGTTATGAGCATTATTGGCCAAAAACAACGGAAACTATGAATTTATTATTAAGACTATGGAAGAACTACTGACAAAAACAACACCTGCATAAACATTGTCTATTTACAAGTATCATTAGTGGATAGACATGTATAAAGACTTAAATATACGTTTTTTCTGGGGGCTTACATTTTGGAGGGGTAAAAGTTCATCAACCCACATTCCTGAAAGCTGATAATTATACAGAAAACACTGAGACTTTGCAAAAAAAAATCTCGCATTATGCGGACCTGAAGGATCCCCCCTCCCCTGCTTTCATGCCTCGACTCTGCCAAAATTTAGAAAGGTGTCAGAAATTCGTTTTTTTCGAAGGGACGGCGCTTAATTAGCTGTTCCAGATCAAATGTGTGACTTTCGGCATTTCTGTCTCCTTTTTTTATTCTAGAGGTACGTCCTTCGACACCCTTTCAACGAAAACCAACGAAATATCAATCTTCCCTTTAATGCGCTAATGACATATAGCTTTCGTTGTAAGCTTGTATGGGCGTCAGGGCCGTGTCCAGGATTTTTGTTCGAGGGACGGGACATCTTTTTCAGGAGGGGATGGGTAATAACAAAGTTAGGAAACGCATTAAAAATTCGTTTACATGTAGGCTAATTTTGTGCAAGCCCGACAAAAATTTCAGATGGGGGGGGGGTTCAAACCGGGTAATCCATCCCCCCCAATGGATACAGCCCTGAGTGACGTGTTTGTGTTTATTAGGCCCTGTTGGTATATTCGTTGGGAGCGTATTCTTAGACACGTTCTTGCTAGTAGCCGATCAGGTACACCAATGAACGAAAATATTAGGATTGAGGCAAATGTTTCCTTGAAAATCTAGGGGGATGGGGGCGATTTTATTCTTTCGATTCTGTATGAATATACCGAAAAACGGTGTTCTTCAACGAAAACACCAGTATTGTTCGAGAACAAAGTAGAAAATCTCGGGCAAGTCAAGTCAGAATCAGATTCTCTATTTAGGTCAGGATCATTTAAGTCACATCCTCCATTTGAGAACAGCCTAGCAAATGGTTTTTGGTAAGCATATCAGAAGCGTGAAAATTTGAAAAAGCATGACAGCGACAATATGTACATAGGTTTAATCTTCAGTGAATTTT
Organism: Artemia sp. Qi Xiang Cuo; assembly: GCF_049724085.1. NCBI lineage: Eukaryota > Metazoa > Arthropoda > Branchiopoda > Anostraca > Artemiidae > Artemia > Artemia sp. Qi Xiang Cuo. The sequence continues at coordinate 2,281,747 of NC_142796.1, read as the reverse complement.
TTTCAGGGGTCAAAAAATTCAAGGGTCAGCCTTTGCAGGAGGATTCCCCTTCCCCGTGCAGCTATAAACTAAGAATTTTTCATACATATCTTCTTTAATTCTTGCGCAGGGACTAAAAATTCTTTTTCACCCTTCGGTACCGAAATCAATCTTTCGATTTGATCTACCAAGCTGTAAAGGGTTATATACCCATAAAAGGAAAAGCCAATTAGATCCAAGATAGCTTAGTTATGGTATGCATTATAATATTAACTGATCTCTCAAAATTACCATAACAAAGGCAACAATAAAGCTGATACTGAGCCAAAAATGGCATTTATGCGATAATACTGCACAAAGAAAATTGTAGGGTATAAATACGGCTTTTAAAAAGCAACTTAATCGAGCTGAATTATTATGTACAACATGGAATTGCAAAGTGATATTGGAAAAAATTACTATCATTTAAAGTTTTGGCATAAATTATAATGTGAAACAAAATTGAACTATTCTTGGCTCAAGAGTTAAAATGCGTGACTCTAATCTAGGTTTTTTTTTTACACTGAATATGTAATATGAATGTTTCCATTATTCATAATTTTTGCGCAACAGTTCTTTAGATTTTTTTTTTTTTTTTTACAGAATTCAGGTGTTTCTGATTAAAAAAAAAATTATTTCATCTCTAGGAAATTTTTCTAACGCAGTTCATCATGGGAAGCTACAACCATCATCGTAGTTTCTGTGTTAGTCTTTTTCAAGATATTAATTTCTTTCTAACATATGAAAAATTCAACCAAAAAGCTTTAAAAACGGAAGGTAGGCTACTAGAAAAAAATTGAACTAAACTGATGAATTCAGCATACCAAATTCAATTAGAAGGTTCTAAAAAAAAAAAAATCAGAAACTTAGAAACAGTGACGCACTTAATTCGTCGCACAACAGAAGATAAAAAAATCCCGTTTTTACCAAACAGTTCGTGGTAAAGAACTGTAAGTAAGGAGCGACCCGACTCAATAGTAGGCTAACCAAAACTCTAAAAAACGAAATTTTGATACCAGTAGATACATAAAAAAGATCGGATTTTTATGGTGATTTCAAATATAAAAGTTTCATAAAGCTTAGTCTAACCAATCAAAAGTTATGAGCCTGAAAAAATTTTCCTTATTTTCGAAAAAGAGGGAAACACCCCCTAAAAATGACAGAATCTTGATATAAATTAAACCATTATATTCGGCGTATCAGAGAACCCAACTGTAGAGGTTTCAAGCTCCTATCTGCAAAAATGTGGAATTTTGTTTGTTTTTTTGCCAAAAGAAAGATCACGGATACTTGTTTATTAGTTAGTTTTTTTTTGCTTTTTTTTCCAGGGGTGATCGTATAAATCCAGTGGTCATAAATTATCGCGAGAGGGCTCATTCGAGCGGAAATCAAAAGTTCTAGTGCTCTTTGTAAGTAACCAAAAAACTTGGAGGACAACTAGGCCCCTTCCCAACCTCATTTTTTCCCAAAGTCACCCGATCAAAATTTTGAGATAGCCATTTTGTTCAGCACAGTCGAAAAACTAATAAATATGACTTTGAGGATGACTTAATACCCCACAGTCCCCGGGGGAAGGGCTGCAAGCTATGAACTTTTCCCATTGTTTACATATAGTATTTGTTATTTGGAAGTATGCAGACGTTTTCAGGAGGGATTTTTTTCTTGAAGGGAGGGGGGGTGGAGGAGGGGGCTACGTGGGAGGATCTTTCCATGGAGATGATATTAGTAGAAGAGTACGCATGTCTTCTTTTGATCTTCCGTTGAATGCTAATACCCGAAAGCTGACGATAGGATGTATCAGTAGGTAATGTGTTACCAGCAACAGTAGCAAGGAGTTGTCATCAGAAATTAAATAGGGGATCCCATGATAGAAATTAAATAGGAAATAAGGGGCTGTCCCCTCCTCAACGCCTTGCTCTTTACGCTAAAGTTTTTTATTGTTTTAAAACATAGAGTTTTGAGAAAGAGCCAAACTTTAGCGTAAAGAGCAAGGCGTTGAGGAGGGGACAGCCCCTTTCATATACGGAATAATTTCTGTTCGTTTTAAGTTTTAATGTCGCTCCTTACTTTCAGTTAAAAAAAAACTCGTTTTTTTATTGAATTACCGCCCAAAAAGGTATGTACGCAAAATAACATAAAAACATTTAAAATCAACTTGAACTTTAGCAAAGAATTTGCTATCAAATGTGGCATATTACTTCATTTTAAAACATTATGCATTACTCCAGTGCCCAAACCGTGAATTAGGCTACTATTAACCAGAAAAAGTTTCTTTTGAATCTCATACAGAAAATAGAATAGGGAGAATATAATTAGGGGGAACCCACCGGACGTGGAAATGGACACTTCATGTTTGTTATGATAAAAAAAATGAAAATAAATTCCGAAAATGCAGTCCTAAAGAGGAATACAGTAATTTTCTCGTACAGTACTTGGTTTCTCTCTTTGTTTTTGGCAAATACATAAGAAGTTTGAAAAATTTATACATGACCTTTAGGCATAACAGTACAAGGAGTTTTTCCTGAGAGGGGAGGAACATGAAAAAATGTAATTTCTATTCCTATTTATAAATTTATCCCAGGAGGGGGAAAATTGAGAAGGGGGTTGTCTAAAATCCACGCTGTGTGTAAGTATGTCCACAGGACAAATTTTTTCCTCATTTTCTAGACACAAAGGCCGCTTTAATTTGTTTTCCTTTTCTTTAGAAGGAGAGGGCACTGAAAGGACTCATAAAAATTTAGCTTTAAATAAATGCAAGGCCGTACCCAGAGGGGGGGTTAGGGGGGTTTGACCTCTCCCCCCCCTCGAAATGTTTTTGACTCGTAAAAACATAACAAAAATGGATATAAGCAAATTTTGTATGCGTTTTTAAGTGTTTTTTTTTGTGTAAACACCCCCCCCCCCGAATTTTTTTTTTAGTAAAACTCCCTCCGAAAAAAAATCCTGGTTACGGCCTTGAATAAATGGTTAGGAAATATTGAAGCCTTAAGGAGAGATTGGTCATGGTGACTTCTTCTAAACAGCATTCCTGTCCCTAAAAAATAGTGAAAGTGCGAGTCTCACAAGTGAAAACAATGTTTGACTTGCTGCCCTGAGTCTTTAGCCTCCAAACTTGCGTTAGTTTCCCCACTCATCCCTTTAATCTTACTCCATCTCTTCTTGTGTGTAGGTATTCTTTCCTCCCTCCCCCCAAGATAAATTACAAAGCATATAGCAAAAAGAAGAGGAAAACTTTTTACAATGTTTGACAATTTTTTTTCTGCATTTCACTTATATTTCGTCTGTTTTCTTGTCAGTTTCATCCTAATCCATAGTGTGAAATCTATGCTTCCAAGGTATATTCCTTTTTGCATATCTGGGAAATCTAGAATGAACGGTTGAAAATAATTACGATATCAGTAAACTCCCACTCCTCTGTCAATTCGAAAAAAATACGTTTTTTGATATTTTATTTTAAAAATCAGAAAAACCCAATAATACCTCCCCGAAGATTCTTAAAAAATACCAGTTTTGTATCTTCGATTAAATGAAAAAAATGCTCCCACGCCTAAATTTTGGAAAAATGGTGCCATTGCTTGGCTCTTGCCCCCATGTAAAAAAAAGCTGCAATTGCCCGCCTTGGGCTCAAGTCCCTGTCTCAAATCAGCCTACAACCCATAATTAGAATAGGACAGATGTCTTACCAAAACTTGAGTGAATCTTCTTTCCACTTCTCCCTGTTCCGGCATAGGCCTCTTTGGGGGAGGTGGAGAAAGGGTTTTCCTCAACTTCTGAGATCGCGTCACAGTTTTATTCCTCAAAAACGCCATTCCACCATTATCCAAATCCTGAGTTTTTATATCCAAATCTGTTGACACTTCTTTGCCACTATTTTTATCACTATTCACATTATCTGAGCTCAGAACATTGCCCATGTTTTACACTCTTCGTGGTTGGAATTAACAACCAGAAACCACAACAAAAAACTTCGACCTTAACAGAATGCTAATTGTTCAACGAACGATGGAAAATGCTTCTATACATAGTTAATCCTGAAAAGACAATTAATCCTAATTATGATATCAACACTTTATTAACACAATATCTTATTAGCAAGTAAACAGGTGGACTCACAAATAGAAGATGGGAGGGGAAGAGGGGATCAACATAATTTATCCTGATAGTTTTGGTGCTGGAAAAGAAACGCTTTATGGACGAGGTATCCGGATTGTCATGGGATATTCTTTGCAACTCCCCCCCCCCCCGTAATTTAAAGAAAGGACGTCATTTCAATAAATCTTGTGCAAGGGAAAAGGAGGGCATACCCTCGTATGCAGGCATGAGTTAGTGTTACCTTCCGAAAATTAATTGTTCCAATCTGCAACCTTGTTCCTGAACTTTCTCAGAAACGTACTAGGACAACACTTTGGAGGGAGGAGTCAATTACTCCCTCATATTTATAAAATACCTCTTTTGGTATATGCTCATTAAAAAAAAACTGTCCCCCTCTAGATTTAAAAAAAAACATTTTTCGTATCTTCATTAAAACAAAATCGAATAAATCCTTGCCCTTTTCCCAGCCCCCCCCCTCCCCGCTAATTTTTCGTGAATTGGCACCCCTGAAGATGTATGATACATCATACGTTTCACAGAGAAGAGATGGGTCCTCTTAAGTGAGCGCTCTAAGACAATATAAAATACACTTTCTCTGTATGACCCAGTGTTGCCCCCCCCCCTCCCCCTGAAGAACAATAATGTCCCTAAACCTCAAAGCTGTATGTAATTAACTTACTTCTTATTTTTGGTTAACGAAGTATCTTATTAGCTAATACGTGGATGAAGACCTAGGAAGATGAAAAAGCAGATGCGGGTTTTTTCTTCAGGATGGTTTGGTAATCTGAAGAAGGTACATTTCTATCAGCAGTTTTGTGTAGGCCTATATATGTTCAAGATTTTTACCAAAAACTCCATAGAAAGAACTTTTTCTAGTACGTCTTAGGGGGCTTTTCCATTCCCTTTGTGCAGGAATGAAAAAGTTTCACTTTCTAGAATCAATTGATCAAAAAGACTAGCATTGAAAAACAAACAAGGTGATGGAAGTATTCTAAGATGTTCTGCTAGATTTCACTTCAAAAGGTTAGTTTTTCTTTTTCTTTTGAGCATTGAGGACATCTTGGCGGAGGTCCTTGGCAAAATATCTGCTTATGTGTTTTTCGCTTCTTTTCTATCCACTGGCTGATATTGCCTCGTTTTTTCGGTTATTTTTTAATTATGCATTTTTCTTCTTTTTGTCAAACGTCAAGGTGATGGAGTGACGGATGGTCATAGAAGTAAATCGAGTTTTTTTTCTTTATTACAGTGTCTCCTTGTATAGAAAAAAATCGAAAATTGGAGCCAAAATAAATAGTAAAAAAATCATTTTAGATTACGTAACATTCACAACCTCGGCTTACGTTAACTTTAAAGATTTTTACGATATTTTAATACATTTCTATAGGCCTACTGTTTACATTGTTTACTTTTTTTAATAATAATAATTTATTTGAACCCTCTATACATACAAAAATGCACTTAGAGAAGTATGGAAAAAGAAATTTATAAACATTTATAAGCACTATATAAACAAAATATAAACACTTGTCATCACAAACACTAAAAAAATACTAACAATGATTCACTAACGATTAATACATCCCAACGGAAAATCTACGCCTGACTCAGATCGCTGTCTGAATCTTCCTTCTAAAACATCCATCTTATCACATATGTCAAAAATATAGGCCGCCCCTCCCCCGAAATAAATGTCTCTACCTGCATGCCTACATGACTAGTAGGCCTAGCTTATATGAGAAAGTTCCGTATTCAAACTATTTATCAAAATATACTATAAATATAGCCTATAATATACAAATATAGGCTATTTTTCAGAAAAGCTTTCAATTAAAATTACAAAGTGAATGGAAAACATCGTTTACATGAAATATTTTGAAATCCTACGCTTTCAGATTAACAATTAATTTCAGTCCGAAAATAGATTACGATCTGAAAAGTGCTTTGATAGGCCAGAATACGGAAACAGATGGATAAAAATAGCTGTAAAAAAATTGTGTCAAAAGATAATAGGCCGCAAAATTCTCCCTGGTTAACTAAAACCTTTTTACTTTTCAACAATAACTCATTGACAAAGAATAGAGTCAAGCTAGTTCGTTCAAAGGAAAGGGCAAGGGACAACCCCCTTGCAGAAACCAAAACTGCAAGCAAATATAAAATTATGCAATATTTTAAATTAAGATGTCCCTTTTCAATAGAACTATCTTATCCTTAAACCTCCCCAAACCGCAAGGTAAATTTGTGAGAGGTTGTTTATATCAAAGTCTGCATCTGTACTCTGTGTAAGAAATATGTAATTCAAGAAAACTAATGAGTGGATTGGTCTGGTACGCATCCAAACAAACATTTAGGAGGGGAGGGGGGAAATTAAAAGAAAATTTGTTATGTGAGAATCGTGGATAAAATCAATAATTCTTGATATTTCGCGAAGTCATATACACAGGCGTGGCATTTATACTACGATTTCATACGTTATCGATATAACTAACTTTTTTCGAACTTGCGCCCCTTCCAAGGAAAAATACTTCATAACGAACCTGACTTGAGGGGATCCAGTCCCAAAAATTCTTTCCGTTGTATACGTTCCTGGAACGAGATATCCTGAGAGGTCTAAGATGTTACTTAGTGCCTGTGAATTAATTGCGTCCTCAATACTAAATTGAAACGTTAAAATATCGATTCGACTGCTGGATATAATCCACTAAAATGACAGATACGGCTTTTTGACACCGTGACTTGACTTAACAGTAACTACCTAGAATCTAGTACTAAAACTGAATTTTTGCGAGATGAAATGTGGGCGGAACAATGCTGACTCAATTTATTGAAGAGCCCCACCGCCACCGGAACTAAACAAAAAAGATGTTTTGGCTATGAGTCAGTACTAACCACACTAATTATACTGCCAAAGCTATAAAAGGTATATTGATCAACAATTCATGCAAAATAATAGATGATGTCAGGAGAATGTCTGGCATTATCATAGGCAGCGCGCTAGCACTGCCTAAGTAAAGAACGATGTGGGCACAATATTTTTTTTCTCCATACCTGGGCACTTCGTATCGAACGAGTTGTCGTAGAAACTTCGAAAAGGGCTCATTCGATTGGAAATTGGAGTGGCTAGTGCCCTTTTTAATAGTCGAAAATGATTGGAGGGCAACTATCTCCCCCCCCAAGCCCATCATTCCCCCAAACACATCCAATCAAAATTTTGAGATAGCCATTGTGTTCAGCGTAGTTGATTTCCAGATAGAAAATATCTTGTTGAGGAGGACACTCCCCCACAACTCTCGTGGCAAGAGTTTTAAATTATGCCCCGTGGGTATATTAGAACGATTTTGGCACACTATATCGTGTATTATTTTTTTTTCCTTTAGAACTGGATACTGCATGTGGATGGATTCATCGTAAAAACTTCAAACGGGGTTCGTTCGTCTCGACATCGAAAGTTCCAGTGCCCTTTTAAACATTCGAAATTGATTGGAGGGCAAAAAGCCCCCCCCCCCCCACGCCCATCATTCCCCAAAACACATCCAATCAAAATTTTGAGATAGCCATTTTGTTTAGCTTAGTTGATTTCCAGATAGAAAATATGTTTTTGAGGAGGACACTCCCCCACAACCCTCAGGGCAAGGGTTTTAAGTTATGCCCTGGGTGAATATAAGGTTTTTATAGATGGTGTTTTCTTAGGAACGTCAAAAAAAACTCATTTGACTGGAACTTAAATGACTAGCATACTTTTTAATAGTCAATAGTGATTAATTGGTACATAGACCCCCCCCACGCCCATCATTTCCCCAAACACATTCCCTACAATTTTTGAGACAGCCCTGTTTTTCAGCGTAGTTAATTTCAAGATAGAACATATATTTTTGGGGACGAAACACCCCCACAACCTTCCGGGCAAGGATTATAAATTATGCCCTGTGTGTACATATGGTTTTAATGAAATCTGTGTCGTTGAAACTTGAAAAAGGGCTCATTCGATTTGAAATTCAAAGAGCTAGCACCCTTTTTAATAGTCGAAAGTGATCTGAGGGCAACTAACCTCCCTCTCACGCCCACCTTTTCCTCAAACACATCCAATCAAAATGTTTAGATAGCCATTTTATTCAACGTAGTTGAAAGTTTTGGAAATTACATCTAAGGATGACAACCCCTCCCCTCACAGCCCTTAGGGCAAGGGTTGAAAGTTATGTCCTGAGGGCATATAAAGTTTTTATTGAAGGCATTGTCGTAGAAAATTTAAAAGGGGTCATTCAATTGGAAATTGAAATGGCTAGTGCGTTTTTAATAGTTGAAAGTGATTGGATAGCGACTAAAGGCCCTCTCATGCCCACCATTTTCCCAAACACATCCGATCAAAATTTTGAGATATCCATTTTGTTCAACGTAATTGAAAGTTCTGGAAATTAGGTCTTTTAGGAGGATAACCCCCTCAGAGCCCTCAGTGCAAGGGTTGTAAGTTATGCCCTGGGGGCAAATAAAGTTTTAATTGAAAGCGTTGTCATAAGAACTTCAAAAGGGCTCTTTCAACTGGAAATTGAAAGGGCTAGTGCCTTTTTTAATAGTTGAAAGTTATTGGATAGCGACTAACGCCCCTCTCACGCCCACCTTTTGCCCAAACACATCCAATCAAAATTTTTAGATAGCCATTTTTTCAACGTAGTTGAAAGTTTTGGAAATTAGATCTTTAAGGATGACAAACCCCCCCCCCCACGCCCCACAGCCCTCAGGGCAAGGGTTGCAAGCTATGTCCTGGGGGCATATAAGGTTTTTATTGAAAGCGTAGAAACTTCAAAAGGGCTGATTCAATTGGAAACTGAAAAGGCTAGTGCCTTTTTTAATAGTTGAAAGTGATTGAAGAGCGACTAACGCCCCTCTCACGCCCACCATTTTCCCAAACACATCCAATCAAAATTTTGAGATATTCATTTTGTTCAACGTAGATGAACAAAATTAGGTCTTTTAAGATGATAATCCCCTCAGAGTCTTCAGTGCAAGGATTGTAAGTTATGCCCTGGGGACACATTAGGTTTTTATTGAAAGTTTTGTCGTAGAAACTTCAAAAGAGCTCATTTGATTGGAAATTGAAAGGGCTAGGGCCATTTTTAATAGTTGAAAGTGATTTGAGAGCGACTACCGCCCCTCTCACGCCCACCATTTCTCCAAACACATCCAATCAAAATTTTAAGATAGCCATTAAATTTAACGTAGTTGAAAGTTCTGGAATTTCGGTCTTAGAGGATGACAACCACCCTAACAGACCTTAAGGTAAGGGTTGTAATTTATGCCCTGGGGGCATATAAGGTGTTTATAGAAAGCGTTGTCGTTTCTAAAAGGGCTCATTCGATTCGAAATCGAAAGGTCTTGTGTCCTTTTTAATAGTCGAAAGTGATTGGAAGGCTTGACATTTTTATAGTAAAGATCTATGTGGGTATAATGTATTATTTTTTGTTGTTATTGTTGTTTAGACCAGGACACTTCGTAAAAAAATACAAATGAATGTGCATTGTCAGTTTAAGATACATATACTGAAATTTAGTAATCAAAATGTTGATATTATTTGATTTATTAAAGTTATAAAAGTAAAAACATTTATATTTTTTCAGTAAAGTACAAATTTTGTTCTGGCCTTGGGAAGGCATAGGGGTTTTGCACCCAACTTATGTTAATTTCTGCTCGTTTCGAATTTGACTCGGTTAATTATAGTAATTTATGTTCGTTTGGGTTTCATTTATTTATCGATGCTGATTTGTGGTAGTTTCACGCTTGGTAGATTATTTTATTTTATTTTTGCTCATTTTTTATTAAATGGAGTTCTTTACTTTTCTGTAAAAAACTTATTTTGTGGAAAAAGTTTTTTTTAATTAGTCTTATATAGCACAAGATTACTGTTAATAAATTGTGAGCAAAGTAAAACTAGGGAAGCTACCAGTAATCCGGTCAATATTCTATTTCTATCTTGGCAATTGTTATACTGCTCATACTTTTATTTTCCACTAAAATTTTAATTAATAAATATCACATTGGAAACATTTGTTAAATAAAACAATAATTCGTATTCATAATTTTGTAGACAATTGATATAAAGCAAGAACAAAACTACCCCTCTGGGACAGAAGTAGGAAATAGCAAGGGGGGTAGCCTGTCCTAGACACCGGTTCGTGAGGGCACCGGCTCATCAGGCATATTTTGATCTGATCAAATAAGATTTGAACTCTATTTTTCCTTCTCCAGACCACACCTATGTTAAAGAGTGGAGAGTAGGGGTGTTTTTGGTCAGAGAGCGACAGGGATAGAACAGGGGAGGGTGGGATGACATGGGAGGATTCCTCCCTTAGAAATTTATATAGGTAACCTTTCTCGGAGGAAACAGTTGCGCATTTGTTTCAGACTCCTCCAAGGTGTTTATACCAGGGGGGGGGGGAGGTCTAACCTGAGAATCTTTAAAAAATAGGTGGTTGCAATTTCATGAGCTACCGGTGGAAATCACCATTCTGAGGTTTGAACACCAAAAGCAATGTGTATGTGTGGTATTCTAAAGCATTTTTATTTGGGAACTTTCATATTTAGTACAACACACCTTTTATTAATTTTTCATTTCTCAACTCTTACTAATTTAAGAGTGCATAATCTTATTAATATAATATTAACATAGTACTTCCAATAACGAAAAAACATTAGTATTAGATCCCGACTAAATTATTTCTGTGAAATGTGTAAAAAAAATGTGAGCGTAAAAAAAAAGAAAAAGAAAAAAAATAGAACGGCGTTTATTATTATTTTTTTTTCCTAGATCGTTTCATTTCTCGAAAGACCCCCGATTCAAGAAGTATAGTATGTTGTGTGTAGAAGAAAAGACCCGTAGAGCTCTTAAAAAATGCTGATGTTGCCTTATAGGCTATGAACTCTCCTTTTTTTGTACTTTCACATTGTGTTCAAAGTCACAATATTTATTTTGTATTTATTGATGTTTCCTAATAGATTTATAATCAGGACTACATTTATGTGCTTATTGAGGGAGTGAGGAACAATTCAAATTCCACAGTTCAAGCACTATTCAGTGGGATAACCAAAAGCTCATTATCGTCCTCTCTACGATTTGATATTGCAGGAAATATGTTCAATATAATTACTTTAGGAGTGTTATTAAAATTATTTACTAGCAAACCTTTTTTCGTAGATACTCGGGGGAGGAGAAAATAGAGGTTAAAAATAAAAAAACTTGACTCCCATAACTTATATACAACAAAACATTCGGCTGAAGTTGCTATTAACCGTATCAATCGTTCATTCATACCGCGTTATCTTTTGCACGTTATATACGAACACAGCATAGAAAGGTACTTGTCTGAATGTGACAATCGCCTTGAAGGTGTATTGAATTATTGCATATATCATGAAAGAAGCTTTAACAAATTAAAGTTAATTAAAAACTATCTTGGAAACAGGAAGGTCGATCAGCAATTGACAAACTTGAGCATAATCCACAATGAACATGATATGGCTTCGAAGTTTTCATGACGTCGACGTGTGACATTATAACAACATTTGCTTTGAGAAAAGCACCTAAAGTCAAATTTAAGTGTACAGGATTTTTTATTTACATAAAAAAAGAATATACAATTATAACAGTAAAATAAATAAATAAATATGCAGTAAATGAATATATAGAGAGAAGTAAAATACCCATATTTTGATATCTAAAATGGGTTTGATGATCAAAAGACACCAAATGCCATCCTTGCCCCGGACACCGACAGATCTAGATCCGTCCCTGCTACCCCTTTGATGCCAGTACCCCATGAAGTGTTACAGCAGCCTTGGTCCATGTGTCAGAGCTGTATAGCAACACTAGCGACTATGTCTACCAGATAAACACTTGTATGTTCCATTTTACAATCGTCGTTCGCCATGATAGACAACCCCAGATACAAGATATATGTGCATGAAGCACAGATGAAACGATACACTGAAGACTGCTATTGCACGCCCTGTGTAACAAAGTCGTTTTTAAACATGTTTTTAAAATTTAAAACCGTCGTGGGCAACTTTCAGTGGCTGTAAACCAAAGTATAAACGCATACTGAACAAGTACTGACAAAACTCTCCAAAAGTGACCCCGCGTACCTCAGCGCCTCTAGAGGGTAAATGTTGTACTACTTAACCGCTCCGATCCTATAAATTTAATATACCTTATACGGAACAGGTATAATCACCTATGGAACCTGTAATTTACTCGTCAGGTTTGCATACGTTTGCGTATATGGAGACGCGGACAAAGGGTCACTTTTTTTGTGTGGAGAGGATAGGTTTTGTCAGTACTTGTTCAGGATGTGTTTATACTTTGCTGTAAACTGAATGTAATAAGAATGGATGATGCGCTTATATGCAATAAGAATGGATATATATATATATATATATATATAGATATATATATATAGATAATATATATATATATATATATATATATATATATATATATATATATATATATATATATATATATATATATATATATATATATATATATATATATATATATATATATATATATATGTGTGTGTGTGTGTGTGTGTGTGTGTATAAATTTATTTTAAAAAGCTTCCCGAAAAAGAAGTTTTTCAAAGAAAAGTAAAGGCCATTTTCAACTTAAGCTAAGCAGATACAAATATCTGTTAAAGTTCAAACTCAAAACGACCAGAAATTACTATTAAAGAATAAATAAAACCCAAACCAACAGAAATTAAATAAACAATCAATGTATACAAACATACAATAGATATTAATGTAAATGAATAAATAAATATTAAAAACGACTTAAACTTAAGTTGAATATACAAGTCAAGCTTAAAACAAACAAAAACACCTACAAATACTAGTTAAGGTATTTTCTCCTTCTCTCACTATAAAAGTCTAAAACTTACAGCGTCACTGGCGCTTTACTGAGAAATATATGTGTCTTGAACAGTCTTGGAAAGTATACACAACATCAAATTGAATATTTGATATACAATGATATTAGTTGTTGAGAGATCCATCAGTTCAAGAATTTATCTTGCTCTAATTTTATTCTTATTTTCAATGCTGTAAGAACTGAAAAAGACAATACGTGTAATATAATTCGTTTTCAGCGAAGCGCCAATGACGCAGTAGGCTTTTGGTTTTTATTTACAGTTAAGGAACGGGGCAGTATCCAAAATCTTGTGTACATTGAAACTATATTCGTGTTGAACAACTTTGGAAAGAACTAATAAATTAAACTGAACATTTGATGTATAATAATATTAATTGCTGAAAGCTCATCAGTTCAAAATTTTACTATAATTTTAATGTTTATTCTCAATATTAAGCACAAAAGAAAATATTTGTAATAAAATTGGCTTTCTGTAAAGCGCCAATGGCGCAATAGGTTTTAGACTTTTACATTGAGAGAAGGAGGCAGTATCCAAACTCTTGTTTGGAGTGATTTTTGTTCGTTTCAAGCTTGATTTGCATATTCAATTTAATTTTCACTCGTTTTAAGATTTATTTATTCATTTAAAGTAATATATATTGTATTTTGATTTGCATTGATTGTTTATTTAATTTCTGTTCGTTTTTAAGTTTCATTTATACTTCAATACCAAAATATTTTTTTTTGTTTTAAGCCTGATTTGTATATTGAATTTAAGCATTACTCGCTTTAAGATCTATTTATTCATTTATATTATTACTTGTTGTATGGCTTTTCCTATGATTGTCTATTTAGTTTCTATTCGTTTTGGGTTTCATTTATTCTTTAATAGTAATTTCTAGTCGTTTTGAGTTTGAATTTTAACAGGTATTTTTATCTACTGAGCTTAAGTTTAAAATGGCCGTTACTTTTCTTTGAAAAACTTATTTTTCTGAATTTTTTTTAAGGAATACATCAAATATTCAACTTGAAATTGTTCACACTTTCCAAGACTGTTCTAGACGCATATAGTTTTCAGTAAAGCGCCGATGACGCAGTAGGTTTTAGACTTTTACAGTGAGAGAAGGAGACAATACCACAAACTCTTGTTTGTGGTGATTTTTGTTCGTTTTAAGTTTGATTAGCATATTCAATTTAAGTTCCACTGGTTTTAAGATTTATTTATTCATTTACATTAATATATATTGTATGTTTGTTTGCATTGATTGTTTATCTAATTTCTATTCGTTTTAAGTTTCATTTATGCTTCAATTGCAATTTTTTTTAAGCTTGATTTTCCTAATCAATCTAAGCATAACTCGCTTTAAGATCTATTCATTCATTTATATTATTACTTGTTGTATCTTTTTTGCTTTGATTTTTTATTTAATTTCTGTTCGTTTTGGGTTTTATTCATTCTTTAATAGTAATTTCTGGTCATTTTAAGTTTGAATTTTAACAGGTATTTTTATCTGCTGACCTTATGTATAAAATAGCCTTTACTTTTCTTCGAAAAACTTATTCTTTGGAAAGTTTTTTTAATTATTTTTTTTTCGTTTTTGATTGCAGATAGTTTCAAGTTTTTAAAAATTCCTTATTTCAAAATCATAATTTAAAAAAAAAATCAATTGTTCATCAAAGTATCAAAAAAGGTATCAAATTAGCAATTTCAAAGTGAAAAATGGGTTTGTTCCTAACTTGGGGTTTGTATTATCTGACGTTTGAATTATTTTTAACAAAACGGCTCTCTCAAAATGTTTATCGGATGGTTTTGGGGAAAAAAGGGCGTGGGGCGGGGGCTAATTGACTTTCGATCTCTTTTGACTCTTTAAAAGTGAACTAGAACTTTCCATTTTCAATCCAAAGAGCCCTCTCTGAAGTTTATACGAGAATCCCTTCTATAAGAACCATATATACCCCCAGACATGGGCGTAGGGAGGGGGGCAGCTGCCCCCCCTAGACCTTCAAATTTACATTAGATATGGCTGAAAAAGCAGATGGTTTGGAAAAAGCAGTTGATAAAACTCCGTCACATTATCGACTGCCCCTCCTAGACAATATGCTGCCTACGCCCATGCCCCCAGAGTGTAACTTACAACGCCTTTCCCTGGACCCAGGGGGTTGTGTCGACTCCCGAACTATCCATCCGATAAACCCAAAGGCGTGGATGGCGGGAAGGGCTAGTTGTCCTCCGATCTTTTTTTACTCTGAGAAAATGAACTAAAACTTTTAATTTCCATTCAAATGAGCCCTCTATGAAGTTTATACGGGCATCCCTTTTATAAAAACCATATTCGGCCCCATGACATAGCTTGCGGTGCCTATCCCGTGGTCATGAGGGGTTGTGTCTAAACCGGAGTTTCTGTTATCTAACCTTTGAACTATTAAAAAAAATGGCTATCTGAAAATTTGTATCGGATGGGTTTGAGGAAAAATGGCGTGGAAGGGGGGGGCTAGGGGCCCTCCGATCTCTTTTTACTCTTAAAAATTGAACTAGAACTTTCAATTTTCATTCAAATCAACCCTTTCTGAAGTTTATACGAGCATCTCTTCCATAAGAGCCATATAGGCCAGGGCATAACTTGCAACGCCTGCCCCCAGGCCCTGGGTGGTTGTATTGACACCGGAGTCTTTTTTTTATCTGACCTTTGAACTATTTTTAATAAAATGGATATCTAAAAATATTCATTGAATGCCTTTGGGGGAAAAAGGGCGTGGGGGGATAGTTGCCCTCTGATCTCTCTTGACTCTTAAAAACTGAACTAGAACCTTCATTTTCCAATCAAATGAGCCGTCTGAAGTTTATACGAGCATCGCTTTCACAACAGCTGTATATGCCCCCCAGGCATAACTTACAACGCCTACTCTGGGCCCTGAAGGATTGTGTCTACCCCGGAGTTTCCGTTATTCGATCTTTGAACCATTTTGAAAACAATGGCTCTTTCAAAGTTCTTACCAGATGGGTTTGAGAAAAATAGGGCGGGGCGAGGGGGGGGGATAGTTGCCCTCCGATATTTTTGTGCTCTTTAAAAGTGAACTAGAACTTTCAATTTCCAATCAAATGAGCCCTCTCCGAAGCTTATACGAGCATACCTTGCGTAAGAACCATATATGCCCCCAGAGCAATACTTAGAACACTTGCCCCGGGCCCTGGGGGGCTGCAGCGACACAGGAGTTTTTCTTATCTGATGTTTGAACTATTTTTAATGAAATGGCCATCCGCAAAGAAGTTTTTGTTATATGACCTTTGAACTACTTTTAACAAAATGGCTACTTCAAACTTTTTATCAGATGTATTTGGGGGAAAGGGCTTGGGGGGCTAGCTGCCCCCGATCACTTTTGACTCTTAAAAAAGGCACTAGAACTTTCGATTTGCAATCAAATGAGCCCCCTTTGAAGTTTATATGACGATCCCTTCATTATGAAGTGCCCCTGGGAAAAAAATAAATGGAGTGTGGGGGGAGGCTAACTGCCCTCCGATCACTTTTGATTCTTAAAAAGCGAATTACAACTTTCAACTTCCAATCGAATGAGCCCTCTCTGAAGTTTATACGAGCATCCCTTCCATAACAACCATATATGCCTCCAGGGCATAACTTACAATGCCTACCCCCGGGCCCTGGGGGGCTGTGTCGACATCGGAGTTTTTGTTATCTGAACTTTGAACTATTTTTAACAAATTGTCTATCTCAAAATTTGTATCTGATGCATTTAGGGAGTGGATGGGGGGGCCTAGTTACGATCCGATCTCTTTTGACTCTTAAAAGTGAACAAGAACTTTCGATTTCCCATCAAATGAGCCCTCCCGAAGTTTATACGGGCATTCCTTCCATAAGAACTATATAAGCCCCCAGAGCATTACTTACAAGACTTACCTCCGGGCCCTGGGGGATTGCGTCGACACAGGAGTTTTTCTTGTCTTACGTTTGAACTATTTTTAATGAAATGGCTATTTTAAAAATTTTATCGGATGGGCTTTGGGAAAAAAGGGTGTGTGGAGGGGGGGCTAGTTGCCCTTGGATATCTTTTGACTCTTAAAAAGTTAACTAGAACTTTCAATTTCCAATCAAATGAGCCCTCTCTTTACGGATGCTGTCTGAAAGGGATGCTCATACGAGCATTCCTTTCATAAGAACCCTATACGCCCCAATGACAACACTTACAACGCCTACCCCCGGGCCCTAGGGGGATGTGTTTACACCGGAGTTTTTGTTATCTAATTTTTGAACAATTTTCAAAAAAAGTGGCTATCCTAAAATTTATAGAGGATGGGTTTGGGAAGAAGAGCGTGTGGGGGGGCTAGTTTTCCTTAAATCCCTTGGCTCGTAAAATGTGAACTAGAACTGCCCATTTCCAATCAAATGAGCCCTCTATGATTTTTAAACGAGCATTCATTTCATGATAACCATGCATGCGTTCAGGGCATAACTTGGAATCCTTCCCCCGTGCCCTAGGGGGCTGTATTGACACAGTAGTTTTTTTTTTATCCTACCTTTGAACTACTTTTAACAAAATATCTAGCTCAAAATTTTCACCAGATGGGTTTGGAAAAAAAAGGCGTGGGGATGGGGGGGGGGGGGCTAGTTGGCCTCGGATCTCTTTTGACTATTAAAAGTGAGCTCGAACTTTCAATTTCATATCAAATGAGCCCTCTCTGAAGTTTATACGATCATCCCTTTCATAATGAACCATATATGCCCCAGGGCATAACTTACAACACCTGCCCCCGGGTCCAGGGAGGTTGCGTCAGCACCTGAGTTTTCGCTATCTGACTTTTGAACAATTTTTAAATGTATGGCTATCCCAAAAATTTTATTGGATACATTTGGGGGAAAAAGGGGCGTGGGAGGGGGGGGCTAGTTGCCCTCCAATCTCTTTTGACACTCAAAAACTGAACTAGAACTCCCAATTTCCAATCAAATGAGCCCTCTCTGAAGTTTTTATGATTATCCCTTCCATAAGAACCATATATTCCCCCAGGGCATAATTTACAACGCCTGTCCTCGGGCCCTGGGGGGCTGAGTCGACCCCAGAGTTTTCGTTATATGGTCTTTGCCTATTTTTTTTTATGGATATCTCGAATTTCTTATCGGATGGGTTTGAGGAAAAACAGGGCGTGGAAGGGGGGGGGGGGGCTAGGTGCCCTCCAATCTCTTTTGACTCTTAAAAAGTGAACTAGAACTTTCAATTTCCAATCAAATGAGCCCTCTTTGAAGTTTATACAAGCATCCCTTCCATAATAACCATATATGCCCACAGGGCATAACTTAGAATGCCTGCCCCTGGACCCTGGGGGGTTGTGTCAACACCAGAGTTTTATCATATGATCTTTAAACTATTTTTAATAAAATAGCTATCTCAAAATTTTTGTTGGATACATTTGGGAAAAAAGGGAATGGGGGGAGCTGGTTACCCTCCGATGTATTTTGACGCTTAAAAAGTAAACTAGAACTTTCATATTTCCAATCAAATGAGCCCTCTCTGAATTTATACAAGCATTCCTTCCATAGGAAGCATATATGCTCCCGGGGCATAACTTATAACCCTTGCCCTGAAGACTGTGGGGGGAGTGTCCTGCTCAAAAATATAATTTCAAGTACTTTCAACTACGTTGAATAAAATGGCTATATCATAATTTTGATTGGATGTGTTTGGGGAAATTGTGGGCGTGGAAGGGGTGTTAGTTGCATTCCAATCACTTTTGACTAATAAAAATGGCACTAGCCATTTCAATATCCAATCAATGAGCCCTTTTGAAGTTTCTGTGACAACCCTTTCTATAAAAACCTTATATGCCCCCAGGGCAAAACGTACAACCCGGGCCCATAGGGCTGTGGGGGGGGGGGGGTTCATCCCCAAGGCCCTAACTTCCAGAATTTTCAACTATGTTGAACAAAATGGCTATCTCAAAATTTTGATTGGATCTGTTTGGGGAAAAGGTGGGTGTGAGAGGGGGGTTAGTTGCCCTCTAATCACTTTTGACTATTAAAAAGGGCACTAGCTCTTTGAATTTCCAATCGAATGAGTCCTTTTTAAAATTTCTACAACAAAGCTATCTATAAAAACCTTATATGCCCCTAGGGCATAATTTACAACCTGTGCCCTTAGGGCAGTGGGGGAAGTGTCCTCCTCAAAAACGTAATTTCTATCTCGAAATCAACTATGTAGAACAAAATGGCTATCTCAAAATTTTTATTGGATGTGTTTAGGGAAATGGTGGGCGTGGAAGGGGTGTTAGCTACTTTCCAATCACTTTTGACCCTTAAAAAGGGTACTAGAACTCTCGATTTCCAATGGAATGAGCCCCCTTTGAAGTTTATACGACGACCCCTTCCATATGCCCAATGTGTGGATGTGTGAATGAAAACTTATTTCATTTTGTATCCGAGTGTGAAGAGCTCTGTCTAAATTACAAAATGGACGTTTTGTACGAGGGTTTGGGACTGAATGTTGGTTAATTGAGCGAAAGGCTGAGAGGAACACATGTGCTATTAAACAGTTGTGTACGTTTCTTCGTTTAGGGATTAAACATAGGGAATCATGTTTGAGGGGATAGCCTGTTACTGTTTTTAAGATTTGAATTTTATTATGATTAGGGTTTGTTGGTTAAAATTTTGAACCTTGGTGTTTCTTTTTTTGTCTTTTTGTTGTTCTTTTTCCTTTTTTTTCCTTGTTTGATTTTTATTATCTAAAGTTGTATTTTGTTCCTGAGCTTTGTTTGTAGACTGTATTATGTGTTGCTATGGCTCACAGGCATTTTGCGATAAATCTTATCTTATCTATGAAGTGCCTCTGGGGAAAAAAAATAATAAAACATTGGAGCCGTACAGCCTTTACTATGGGAAACGCTATAGTGTTGCCTCTGATATAGCCTATATAACGAAACCTGAAAGCTCATATGACACTTGCTCTAGGGAGCAAATGAGCTCCCTAGAATAATAGGATTGGATTGTACTTGTACTTGGATCAGGACACAAGCTTCATAACTCTTCCTGGCAACAGGATCAGACAGACTGTTGAATTCCAAAGGTACACAGACTGTATGCAACCTATGCAACTTACTTACTTACTTACTTAACTCCCATCCGGCCGGATTGGCCGACTTGGGGCTTCTCCTCTAAATGAACTCTGAAAAAGCTTCTTATACGAGTCCCTGTTCGCTGCAGTCCGAAGGAGTACCGACTGGGGATGGCTGGGAAAGTTTTCCCTCCAGCGCTTGGAAGGTCGTCCTTTTGGGCGGGATCCATCAATCCTTCCTTCAATCGCAATTTTTGGAAGTTGGGCTGGGGACATCCGCTGAACGTGGCCTAACCATCAAAGCTGTTGAAGCTGGATGGTCTGGGAATAGTTGAGCGAAGACAATAGCCGTTCGTTTGATATTCGGTCAAGGTAGGTGATGCCAGCAAGCTTCCTGAGGGATTTTGTTTCAAAGGTCGCCAACCGGCGTTTGTCTTCTGCTTTCAAGGTCCATGTCTCTGCTCTGTACGTTGCTACTGGAACCACAAGAGCTCGAAAAAGGCGTGTTTTTAGTTTCAGCGACAGATGTTTGTTTTTCCAGATTGATCGTAATGACTTGAAGCATGCTGAGGCAAGGGCGAGGCGTCGTTTAATGTCTTTTGAGAAGTCGTTTGTGGATGTCAGCTCACTTCCTAGGTAAACGAAATGGTCAACCCACTCAATCTCTTCCCCCAGGATCATAATTTTGCTGGGTTGAAGGCCTGTATCTGTATGCCACGTTACCTTCATGGCTTTTGTATTGTTAGCATTGATTTTCATCCCAAAGGAACTAGCTGCATGATCAATATCGTTAGCGCTTGATTGCAGTTCCTCTAGTTGATCGTTTAGGCGATTAATGTCATCGGCGTATGCAAGCAAGTCAAAGAGGTGTCCACTCATGAGTGCTCCCGTGTCATTGGGCACCAGTGCCAGTACAGCATTCAGGAATAGGCAGAACAGAGTGGGGGAGAGTAGGCATCCTTGCAGCACTCCTGAAGAGGTTGAGACTTCTTCAGTAAAGCCTTCGCTGGTCTGCACCATGCTTCTCGACTTCTCGTACATGCTCTTGACAACGTCAATAATGTCAGTGGGAATACAGTAGTGTGCCACGATGTGCCATAGACCATCTCACCAAATTAGATCGAAATCTTGTTTGAAATCGATAAACAGCTGGTATAGCTCTTTCCCAAATTCCAGTTATCTTTCCATAATCTGTCTGATCACAAAAATTTGGTCTATGGTGGATCGGTTTTGACGGAAGCCAGCTTGATATTCAGGGATTACGTGTCTTGTCTGGTTTCTAATCCGATCAAGGAGAATTTTCGTAAGGATTTTAGCTGATTGGCAAGTAAGCGATATGGGTCTGTAGTTTTCGCAGTTACTTTTAGATCCTTTCTTGTGCAAGGGCCCTATGACAGATTTCGACCAAGACTCGGGGAAGTATTTTATTTCCCCTACAGCTGTTATTATTTTGTGGTACAGATCAACGACGATATCAGATTCCACTTTTAGCAGTTCTGCCTGTATACCGTCTATTCCGGGTGCCTTATTTGACTTGAGGGATTTGAGTGCAGCTTCTACTTCTGACCTTAAGGGTGGTGGGGGTGGTTCCTCATCTCTGTGTGCTGGGAACTTTCGAAGCACTTCAGGATCTGGGTTTACTGTGAGATTAAGCATTTCCTGGAAGTGTTCTTTCCAGCGATCTCGGATTCTGGCACAAGTAGTGATTTTGCGTCCATTTTTATCTAAGAGATCGAGACACTTCGCTTCTTTGCGGTTTGTCAGCTCTCTAGCACGTTTGAACATGAGGTGTGAGTTACCCCTACGGGAGTCCTCCTCACACTGCCGACATTTTTCAGTAATCATGTCTTTTAGTGCTAGGCGGGTTTTCTTCTCAATTTGACGTTTAATGTTTTTGAATCTATCCTTGCTTTCTCGATCTTGCTTGTTTTGGAGAGTTCGTTTCTCGGTACACATATCAATAATCTCCTGGGTAATCCATGGCTTGTCTTCTGCAGATTTACGGCCGAGGACGAGCTCAGCTGTCTCGCATACGGCCAGGCTGCTTTTTGAAACAAGTAGATTGATGTCGGCTGGACTCAGCAGATCAGGTGTTTCTTGCAAGGTCTTTGACAGTCGTTTGTTGAGCTGCATTCTCTACTCTTTTCTCGTCTTAAGGTCTTTAAGGGCTTCTATCCGGAATCTTGGAACTTTTTGTTTCGGCTTGACAACAGCCTTTAATCTTAGGCGAAGCGATGACATGAGGAGATTGTGATCACTATCAAAGGCCCCACCTCCTAGCGTCACTGTGTCTGTGAATGAAGATTTCCATCAGCTGGATACCAGTATATAATCTATCATGCTGGCAGTCCTTCCATCGGGGGACCACCACGTGACTTTTCTCTTTCGTCTGTGCTTGAACATTGTGTTTGCAAAATACTTGATAACTTCAATTCAATTTTGAATTGAACTTATCAAGTATTTTACAATAGGTTGCATCAAGACGCTGGGTAATTGTAGACAGAGAAAAGCCAAGACAGATAGTCCAAGTATTTAAAGACCCAAATGTTCAACAGTCTGTGTACTTTTGGAATTCAACAGTCTGTCTGATCCTGTTGCCAGGAAGAGTTATGTAGCTTGTGTCCTGATCCAAGTACAAGTACAATCCAATCCTATTACTCTAGGGAGCTCATTTGCTCCCTAGAGCAAGTGTCATATCAAGCAAGAGAGCAAGTTATCAAGTATTTTGCAATAGGTTGCATAGGTTGCATCAAGACGCTGGGTAATTGTAGACAGAGAAAAGCCAAGACAGATTAAACTTAAACTTTGAGCCATGAAAGGGTCCCATCTGGGACCATGTCTCTGGAACCCACCAATCAGCTCGAGGTCAGATTTGATGGTGTTGAGCCAAGTTTTGACTTGTCCTCCACGTCGGTTCCTCCAATTAGGCACTAGTTTGCAGCATAGACTTTACCAACTACTAAAGAAGCAACTGGGAAAAGTAAAAAGATCTCTACTGGAGCAAGAGGCAAAGATCGAAAGCTTCTGTCAAGAAAAGATGACATAATTGCAAGATGGCAGTACCACTTCCAGAAGCTGCTGAACCCCAGTCATGACATCCTTTCCACTTAAACTTCTAAATAGCAACAAAATGCCTCCTGATAATAGCCCCACCAAACTCTAGCCAAGCAACCCTAACCCCAGCTCTGTACCCAGTCAATCAACCCCACACAGCAACGTCAACGTTGACCCCCCTCCCTTAATACAAGAGATCAAAAGAGGCCATCAAGAAGCTGAGGAGTCACAAGGCGCCAGGCACTGATTCTATCCTGGCCAAAGTCTATAAAGCTGCTTCTATTTTCGCTCAGAAACTCCAGACGCTCTTTTGCTCAATCTGGTCTTAGGAACAGTTTTCCCAAGATTGTCAAGACTCAGTTATAATGCCAGTCTTCAAGAAAGGCGACCACATTGAGTGCAAAAATTACAGAGGGATCTCACTATTGACCATTACAGGAAATATCTTTGCAATGATCCTACTTAACCAAAGTCTGCAACAAAAGAACCCGCCCCAACCAATCTAGTTTCAGAGCTAGCACAGGCTGTGTTGACCAACTATTCACCCTGAGACAGATTTTTGAACATAGAGCCAAGCACCAAACAAATTACCATTACTGTCTTAATTGACTTCATTATGGCCTTCAAAGTCATACAGGGAGGAATTTAGATGGTGTTGGAAGAGCATTGTGTCCCATCTAAGAACACACAACTCATTCATGCTTACTATAAATACACATGAGCCTGCATCCAGGTCAATGGAGAACTTTCCCCACTATTTTGTTTTGACTACCATCACTTTGGTTTGAGGCAAGGGTGTGTACTCTCTCCTGAACTATGGTGTTCAATTTTGTTGTTGATTGGGTAATGAAAAAAGCAATGCTAAATTTTGAAGGAGTCAAGGTTAGCCCTGATTTCAGTACCACTGACCCGGATTATACCAATGATGTTGCCCTTCTTGGCAGATCCATTGGTGAAGCCCAGAATATACTTCTAAAACTACTACTACTGCTAACAACTCACCACAACACCAAGCCGCCTGAGGAAAACACAGCTATGCACGCTCCTCTTCCATCCCAATCTATTCAAAGCCTCCCTTTTTACACCCGCCCACGAAGTTTCCATTTCCTTTAAATCTTTCTTTATGACGTCCTCCCACCCCAGACAAGGACAATCTGCTTTCCGTTTAGTCCTAGACAGTTGGCGGAAAAGAACAATCTTTGGCAACCTGTCGTCCTTCATCTGCACAACTTGCCCTAGTCACTTCAACCTTTTTTTCATTATAGCCCTAGAGAGCGGTATTGAAACAGATTTTTGTATAGCCTACTGTTTGAAACACGGTCAGTCAGCCGAGTACCCAGAACAATCCTTAAGCAATTTCTCTGGAAAACATTTAGCAAATATTCATTTGCTTTTTGGAGTGTTCATGCTTCAGAGCCATATTTGACCACTGTTGTCACTGTAGCTTCTAATAATCTAATCTTGGTTTGCAGATTTATCTTCCTATTCTTCCAAACTTTTTTTAACTGTGAAAAAACACCCTGAGCCTTGGCTATTCTACTTTTAACATCTTCACTGCTCCCACCATCTTTACTAACAATACTACCAAGGTAATTGAAGCTACCCACCTGATCAATCTTTTTTTTATTACCCAACATCACCTTTTCATCTTTACTTATTCCTAGCCTTAATGACTTAGTCTTCTTGACATTAATTTTCAAACCTATTCTAGCACCCTGTACTCTTTAAACCTCTAAAACCTCATTCATTTTGCCCACACTTTCATCTAGGATGCTTAAATCATCAGCATAATCTAAGTCCAGGAGACTTTTTCCTCTCGATTCTATTCTGTGTCCTCCCAATGCCTTACATGTTGTTCTTTGGACAAGTCCTTATAAATGATCCATATAAACTGGAATAGAGCACAAACCTGCTTAACTCCTGATTAATACGAAACGAGATACTCACCTCATTTCCTAACTTAAATGCAGCATTGTTATTCTTGTACATAGCACTAATGACTTTAATGTATTTGTCTGGTATACCATACAAGGATAAAACCTTTACTAAAGCCCTTCTATTAACAGAATCAAACGCTTGCTCTTAATCTATAAAACTTAGGACCAAAGGTGTTTGAAAACTTAGGCACTTCTCAATTATTAGCCTGAGAGTGAAAACTTGGTCAACACATCCTCTACCTTTTCTAAAACTGTAGTGTTCTTCTCTTAAAACTTTGTCTATGGCATCTCTCAGTCTAAAAAGTATCATATTACTAAGTAACTTACTACCTACAGATACCAGAATAATGCCTTGATAATTACCACACTCACTTTCATCACCTTTCTTGTGGCTTAATTAAGATTTTCCTAAACTCGTTAGGCACTTCCCCTTTTTCAAAAATCACTTTCATAATCTTCAGTAACTTATTTCTAACCTCAGAGTCACCATATTTAAGAAACTCATTTACCACCCTATCAGCACCTGGAGCCTTATTATTTTTTAATCCTTTTAGTACTATAACCATTAACCAAAGGCAGACTTAAGTTGTCAATAAATTCAATTATCTTGGATTGTATATCAACATCAACAGCAGATGTAGCAAAGAAATTAAACATTGCACTGCATCAGCTTCCACTGTCTTTGACAGCTGTGGAAGTTGCTATAGAAAAGGAAGGAAATCCACCAGAGAACAAAAATCTGTATTTGTGATGCCCTAGTCCAATCTGTCTTACTGTACGGCTGCAAGATGTGGTCCTGAAAAGTCGCCAAGGCACAAGCCCTCAACATTTTTGACCACAGATGCCTGAGGAGCATATGTGGGCTATGTCTCAGCAACCAAATCCCAAACACAATCATCCACCAATGATGTGAGTAGAAGTACGACATCACAACTATCATTCAACGCTACCACTACTCCTGGTTTGGCCATGTTTGCTAAAGACCCACCAAAGATTCTATTATAAGTTTAAAAGTTATAAGATTCAATTCTTACACCCAAAGATGACACCACAACTCTGGCTGCTAATCCCCACCAAATTTAACTGAGGTTTAATGGATGCAGATGACAGCAATATAATATACAGAGCTCATTAAGCATGGACAGAAAAACCCTAACTATAGCTGTTGACCAGGTTTCATTAAATCAAGTTTTATTTGGATACAACCTCCCCTTCTGGTAGATATGCTCATTGCAATTGCTTCAGCCTTTTCAAATATAGTCTTATGCCACCTCTCTCTATTCCATCTGCTTGTTATAGTCAGCAACTCAAGCCTTTAGACCTTGCAAATGTGATATTCTTTGCTTTGACATTCAGCCCTTGTATGCTTATTTTGATGATGTTACATTTTGTTTGGTTAGGATTCTGACCCTTCCATGTTTATTAATGGGACATTAGATTTCTAGTGTTTGGCTTTTATTTTACTTTAGCCTATGTATTGTTTTATAGCCTTGTCCCTCCCCCCTCCAAGATTTTGTTCCAATTATTTTTGTGTTTTGGTATCTTCTAGGCAGATGACTACCTTTATTCAAGTTTTCAGCTTTATTTGAGACAATAAAGGGCTCCTTCCTTCCCCTACCATTTAAATTTGAAGTTTCCATGATTCAAAAAAAGATGCTCAAAAGATTAAAGTCAATAAGCCTAGCCACTGCTGAATCAAAGAGAAACAGAAGGTTTATTTGTAAAGACTTTAAGCTCTGTTACAAAAACATAGTTTTTTTGCAGTTGAAACTTTTTGTAAGAATAGGAAGATAAGTCTGCAAAATAAGATTAAACAATGGAACCTACAACAAAAAAATGGTAAAGTATGACTCTGAAACATGGGTGCTTTGAAAGTTTGAGGAATATTTGCCAAATATCCTCCAGAGTAATTGTCTAAGAATATCACCTTAAGCCATTTGGAGAGCTCTAGGGTCATCTGGAGCTGTAGTACTCTTGAGTTCATGACTCCTAGTTAGGCCTCCACTGCCACTGCTCCTAACTCCTTGTCAAGATTATATCTGAAAGACTGGATGGAGGGAGTGCTGACAGTTGAGCCATTCAATTGATTCCAGTTGCTTTTTACCCTTCTTGAGAAGTAGATTTGATGGGTTCTCAACTGGGAGCTTAACTTAGGCAGCTTCTTAGAGTGTCTTATTATATGATGATGGCTGGTGCTATGACTGCTGTTGAAGATGGTAGGGCTTGCCTTCTTGAAGTTTGCAAATAAGCATCATATCCTTATGCATGCATCTGTAGGTAGCTTAAGATGCTTGAGGCAGTTCTCATATGAAGCCAAGCTTAGACCCCTCATGCCCTTTGTTGCTTGCCTCTAAACATTTTCGATGGGCTTTGCATCATGCCCATAAGAAGGGCCAGCAAGGCCTAAATATCCTCCAGAGTAATTGTCTAAGAATATCACCTTAAGCCATTTGAGAGCTTTAGGGTCATCTGGAGCTGTCGTACTCTTGAGTTCATGACTCCTAGTTAGGCCTCCACTGCCTCTGCTCCTAACTCCTTCTCAAGATTATATCTGAAAGACTGGATGGAGGGAATGCTGACAGTTGAGCCATTCAATTGATTCCAGTTGCTTTTCACCCTTCTTGAGAAGTAGATTTGATGGGTTCTCAACTGGGAACTTGACTTAGGCAGCTTCTTAGAGTGTCCTATCATATGATGATGGCTGGTGCTATGACTGCTGTTGAAGATGGTAGAGTTTGCCTTCTTGAAGTTTGCAAATAAGCATCATATCATTATGCAGGCATTTGTAGGTAGCTTAAGATGCTTGAGGCAGTTCTCATATGAAGCCAAGCTTAGACCCCTCATGCACTTTGTTGCTTGCCTCTGAACATTTTCAATGAGCCTTACATCTTGCCCATAAGAAGGGCCAGAAAGACACATTCCAAAATTAACATGAAGTCTGACAAGATCTTTAAAGAGTTTTATACATATTGTTGCCTCTCAGCTACTGATGGTCTGTTTTCATAGGTTAAGACTGGAATTTGCATTTGATTACACTAAGGTCCCTTTCTTCCTCTCTATCCCTAGAAACTCTCTTGTGTTAGTGATGGGATTTTAAATTGAGTAGGAAGCTTTTGGGTTCAGAGAACCAAGGTACAAAACACAGCATTTGGTTGCATTAAACTGAAATAACCAGTCAGCAGCAATGAGTTGCAGGTGTTCACATGGCTTTTGATAGTCCCATTTGTATATGAGGTCTCTGACTCTGATAGGACTTCTTATTGCTTGTTACTCTAGAAAAATTTTATTAGGTTGAAATCCTACACATAGCTCCATATATGTTGTGGTTCTTTCATATGCAGAAGTGATGATCTGGCACTTACTTCTTAGCAGAGGCAGTAGACCATACTGAAGAGGCACTCAGCTACTTTCCAAGAAAGCAAGAAGCCCCTCAACTAGAGCTTTTTATGAAAATTTGAAGATGAAAAGCTTTTAAGAAGACTATTCTTTGAAAATAGTTGTTTAGAAGGTTATGAATAGGGGTTGGATAAGAGTAAAAATGGTAGCTTGACAAACCCTTCCTGGGATATATTTTAGGCCCTGGTTTCTTTGCTGAAAGTTTTATTCACCAAATTTAAATAATTCTATGAAAAGCAACAAACCCCTCAGCTAGAACTTTAATAATCAAATCCAGCTAGAACCTGGTATTTTGGGCCTAGTTACCCTCCAATATTTTTTGGTCACTTAAAAAGGGCACTAGAATTTTTAATTTCCATTTGAATGAGCCTTCTCCTGAATTTCAAGGACTACTGGGTCATTACAATCACCCCTGGGGAAAAAGAAAATGAAAAAATACAAATAAATACACATCTGTGATCTTTCTTCTAGCAAAAAAATACAAAATTCTACATTTTTGCAGATAGGAGCTTGAAACCTCTGTGGTAGGGTTATCTGATATGCTGAACTTGATGTTGTGATTTTCATTAAGATTCTGACTTTGTAGAGGATGTTTCCCCCTTTTTTTAAAAATAAGACAAAATTTCTCAGGCTTGTAACCTTTATTGAGTAATACTAAACTTAATGAAACCTTTATATTTGGAATCAGCATGAAAATTTTAATTTTTTTAATATATCTATTGGTATCAAAATTCCGTTTTTTAGAGTTTTGGTTATTATTGAGCCGGGTTGCTCCTTACTTACAGTTTGTTACCACAAACTGTTTGAAAATTTTCATTAGGTTGAAATCCTACACAAAGCTCCATGAATGTTGTGGTTCTTTCATATGCAGATATGATCACCTAGCACTTACTTCTTAGCAGAGGCACTAGATCCTCAGTATAAGCCTGAGGATGCCTTGAATGCCATTCTTATAGACTAAAGAGACTATTCTCCATAAACTTAATCCCCATTAAGGGCAACAATTTGGAACAGTCTTTGACTTTTTTACTCCCTTTCATTCCATGACTACTTGCTGATTCCTCAGCATGTGGGAATTCCATTTCTGTCTAGAAATATCTATTTTCCCTTCTTCCATGGATATTTCTATGGATTCAAAAGTATGATTGTCAAATGCATTTTCTATGCCTAAAGCATACTACTTACAGTGGAACCAAATTCATAAGGTTGTAGGATGAAGTAGGGTTTTTATTTATTTTTTAATGAAGATACAAAAAGGTAGATGGGAAGGGGGGGGACATTTTTTACTAAAATACGTACAAAAGAGTTTTTTTTCAAAAAATATAGAGCATCTGTCATTTTTTTTTTTCAAGTATAAGACATATTTTCCCAACATTTTGAAACCTTATAAATTAGGATTTAGCAAAGTTATGAAACTCAAAATACTTCCTTTGGGCATTAGTTGGGAAAAGTTGTAGCTGAGGACTTTTTGCTTCTGCTATCTTAGAAAGTAGCTGACATAGGTCAGTTAAACTTTCATGAACTTGTCAAGAGCATGAATCATGCTCTGGGAAGGTCTAACTTTAACCTCAACCCTCCAAAGGGCACTAGTAGCTTGATGATACCTTCCAAGGGTATATCTTAGGCCCTAGATAAGGATCTGTAGATGTATAATTTTAGATAAGGGCATTTTTATCATGAAAATTAGTTGAGCATGATAAACGAAATCCTCAGGATTAAATCCAGAGCCTTAATGATCCCAAAAGAAGGCATTTTGGAGCACCTACTTCCACCCTCCCCCTCTAAAGGGTATTGATTTTTTATAACCTTTTACAATCTTTGTGTTATAAAGGTTAAGCCCTGAGAAATAGATGTACTGCTCAAATGAGGTATAAGGAAATCATATTGAGTCTCATACATTTCCTCAATCTTGATTAATATGGTTTTAATGATTGGACAATCTATTTCTCAAATTTATAAAAAAAAATCTTGATATGGCTTAAAATCCTCCTGAAATAGTACAATTTGCATTTTCAAAACTAGAGCCAACAAAAAAGAGACTGAAAACCCAAGATCAAGATCAAACATTTTTCATCAAAATTCAAACAGGTCAGAGATGACTGATTAAACAAATCTATTATCTATACAATCTTGTATGTCTTATAAATAAGGAAAGGGCAGAGAAATCAGGTTGATGAAATGTTTCCAATGTATATTGTAGGCTCTGGATTCATTCCTGAAAGTTTCATCAACTTAACTCAGCTACTTCCCAAGAAAGCAAGAAGCCTCTCAAATAGATATTTTACCAATTCAAATAAATTGCACCCACTTTCCAAGATAGCAAGAAGCGCCTCAACTAGAACTTTTCATGAAAAATTTTAGATGATGGGCCTTTAACAAGGCTAATCTTTGAAAATAGTTGCTTAGAAGGTTAGGAGTAGAGGTTGGAAAATAGTAGCTTGGTAACACCCTCCAGGAATGTATTGTAGACCATGGTTTCTTTGCTGAAAGCTTTATTCACCTAGTTTAACTACTTCTATGACAGCAACAAGCCCCTCAGCTACAACTTTAATGATCAAATTCTTTAAACAGTAAATTTGCTGGAGTTGACCATATCTACAGAAAATATACTAATGAAATAAAAATTATACTATTAAATCTCTTATTTTAACCTCTTTTTAGATATTGTAGTTAATTTCTGACAATCCACCTAACCCCCCAGATGGTCCAAGGCATAACCTTAGGATTTATATATAATACCAAAAAAACACTAAACAATTGAAAATCTTCCTTTTTAATATGCAGTCTGTTTCTATTAATCAAATCATCACGTCTTCCTTTGTTATCTACATTTTTAAGTCTTTTCAAATAAAATTTTCATCTAATGATATCAAAAAATGTCTTGGTGTACTGTTTTCACCAGATCAAGAATAAAAGAAAACTGGCACAAAAAAGAAGTTGTGGTGTCTCACAAGATTAAAGGGAGGGAGAGTTCCCCCCCCCCTCAAACTATGTTTTGTCCCCCAGACCCCATTTTTCCCCCTTGACCACTTAAAGAATAAATGTTTTGTTTATGAATATACCCTTATTTATCCTTATAATACAGATTTTATCCTGTACAAAACATTATATAAAGTCTATATCAAATTCATATAATATGCATCCTGGAGCCTTGGTGATCAAGTAAGGATTGTAACAAATGAATTCAGTTATTTTCTTTGCCAGCAGCAGTACCATCTGTCCAGCAGATATTGCATCTAAGCAATTCCTGTCCAAGAGCCAAGTACTTTGAGGCATTCACTCTCTGTTTCAGGCAGTCAAGCACCAAGTTCTAAAGCTCTGATCTGAAGAGTGCTGGTTTAAGATGGTTGAAGCAATGAAACACATATATAAGCAGTATTCAACCCAAACAGAAAAGCCAAGACATTTGGTTGCTATGAGTAGATAACTGCATTTTTTATGTTAAAACTTATGTTGAGGCCAGAGTAAGAAATCAGACTGAATCACAACATTTTTCATACTTACAAGCCAGAAATAGTATACTTCATAGTCAACTGACTAACTTTGAGAAGACACAGATTAGAGAAAACTTCTCAGTAATTCAATTTTTAGAAGCCTGTGACTAAAGCTCACTAAAGTTCATGGATGCATGCCTAGTACAAGGCTTTGTACATTACTTTTCTGTGATAGAAGTGGGTAATGTTTATATTAATTGTTTATTGGTAAATTTCTAGGTGGTGCAATAATTTAGCTAGGATAAAAGAGAAAACAAGCATTTGATGCCTTTTTCTACACTCTTTCATAATTTGATAATTGCTCCTGGGGCTAATTGCATCTTGAGCCCTTATAGGGGCCCCAAAGGTATTTTATATGAATTATGAAAGAGCATAAAAAAGCATCAAATGATGTTTTCACTTTCATCCTAGCTAAATTATATGGTCCTCTGCAAATTTACCATGAACTTACCCCCACCCATGGGTGTAGGCAGCATATTGTCTAGGGGGGGCAGTCAATAGTGTGATGGAGTTTTATCAACTGTTTTTTCCAAACCATCTGCTTTTTCAGCCATATCTAATGTAAATTTGAAGGTCTAGGGGGGGGGGGCAGCTGCCCCCCCTCCCTATGCCCATGCCCCCACCCTCTAACCCATAATGTGAAAATATATACCCTGAATTGTCAACAGCAAAGTTTTGAATTGAAAATCAAGTATTTTGCAGGTTAGGTTATAACTTCTTTGGGTCAATATATACCAAATCATATTATTGAGTTAGGACTAAAGTGAATACACCATTTGATGCCTTTTTTTATGCTGATTATGAATATAATAAGCATTTCTATTAGAAATGAGCTTAAGCCCCCCCCCCCGATATAGGTCAAATCAGGGTTAGGTTAGGTATAGCCGATATAGGGGGGGGGGGTGAAATTCATTTATGATAGAAATGCTTATTATATTAATAATCAGCATAAAAAAGGCATCGAATGGTGTATTCACTTTAGTCCTAACTCAATAATATGATTTGGTATATATTGACCCTTCTTTGTGTGGTTACAAAAATAAAAAACATTTGGGGCCCCTTTAAGGGCTCAAGATGTAATTAGCCCCAGAAGCAATTATTTAATTATGAAAAGAGCATAAAAAAGGCATCAAATTATGTTTTCACTTTCATATTAGCTAAATTATTGCACCACCAAGAAATTTACCAGATTATTCAGATAGGCCTATTTAAGAAAAAACTTAGCCTACCTCTATATTTGGAATTGTATCCTCAATCCAAATTTAACATTCATTTGCATCAAAAATGAACTCCCCCCTAATGTGCAAATATACACCCTGAATTGGTATAGCCTACATGGGGGGGTAGCCTAAAGTTCA
Source organism: Artemia sp. Qi Xiang Cuo (assembly GCF_049724085.1). Classification (NCBI taxonomy): domain Eukaryota; kingdom Metazoa; phylum Arthropoda; class Branchiopoda; order Anostraca; family Artemiidae; genus Artemia; species Artemia sp. Qi Xiang Cuo. Next base: position 2,248,446 of record NC_142796.1, on the reverse strand, counting down.
TTTCCAACACCAATGAATGTTAAACTTGGATTCAGGATGGGGGGTAAAATTCATGTCTAACATAAATGAATGTTAAACTCGGATTCAGTTAAATTAGCTATTTGAATAATCCGTTAATATGAACATTACCCCTCATCTATGCTAGCCTACTTTGCAAGACAGCCCAGGGCACCTCTTGTTGAATTTTATTCCTTATAAATCTATGTCTGAAACAACAGTACGTGGTTAGACATAGCTTATTTGATATTAAAATTGCTTACTTGGTGAGAAATATTCATAGAGTATTTAGTCTACATAGAATATTCATTAGCCAGATTTTAAAGCTAATTTGTGCCTCTTCTTTCCTAAATCTACGAGCAAACGTTAAACTAGATGCGTTTTCGGCTTCAAATGATTCCGATTCTTTACAGTCCTACTTTACGTTTGAAGACTACAGATTTATGATTTTGGTTCAAGACCAAAGTTTCAAGGTTTATGATTATGTTTATGATCTAGTGTATGAAGAGGAATAAGATGGTAAAACTACGGTTTATATTTGTTTGTGCGGCAGAGATTAGAACACAAAGTAAGAACAGCAAAAAATTTCTTCAAATGAATATACCATTAGTTTCACAGTGTAATTATGTAGTATATGGCACTTTCAAAGAACATCTAAATTTTAGACGCAATGTGAGGCAAAAACGTCTGACCCTGGCGCAAGAACAGGAAGAAAAGTATAAGCCATTTAAAGTAAGAATATGAAACTTTTTCAATGGAACAACTAAAATAATCCACCAATCAAAAACGAACTTACACTTTCTTACGGTATGTATGTAAACTCGAGCAATAATATAGCGTATTTTGCCGTCGTGAAACCTCTTTAGTCCCCAGGATAGTGTACGCAGTTTTTATTTTTCCATATTTATAAAATGATTTAGCTGCAAGAGCAGACCAGGATAGCTGTGCTAGCCTCAAAAAGCATTAACTCTTATTAGTAAATTATAATCTTAACAACCTTATTAAAGATCAAATGGAGGTCCTAGTCTTATATGGCATACCATATAAGTTAATTAAAGGGATTAGTGCAATTCACTTTATTACCATTGCTTCTGTTTATGGAAAAAGTAAGCTGAGTGGTGGGTATGTGTGGAATTAGGATTTAAGTTGTGTTCAGATCCTGTTTATATAGTATGTATCTTATTTTGATTGAATTTGATTGAATTTGATTCAGTTCTCATTCAGCATCCGCCAGTGAAGGTCATATATATTTTAAAAAGGATTAAAGAGTGACACAATTTCGTAATGGATTAAATCTTACGCAATTACCTGAATGCACTCAAATTTTAGAGATTGAATTTTTTTGACTGGATCGGTGACGTCACTGATTAGTTGTGCACCTGAATTTTGAAGATTGCTTATAATTTGAATTGTTTGGATACTTGTGTATTTAAAAAAAATTATTATCTGAGTTAATAATCTTAAATGGAATAAGGTGTGTTTGTTCGACAGAAGTGAATGAGTGAACATTTTAACTCAAATTGTAATAATGGATTATGATTTACGATCTATTACTGACTAGTTTTTGAATTGCCAAGTTGGTTAGTTTGGAACAAATTAACATTTGTAATGTTTTGTCTTATGATTGAGTAAGACCTATTACGCGAGAGCCGCTTATTTGTCTATCCAGTGGCGGTTACAAGTTTATTCCGAATATAAACCATTCTGAACTGTGATTCTGATTTTTGATCGAGTGTTCAAATTATAATTATTCGTTAAAATTTGGTGCATTAACCCAAAGAGGAATTGTTGCTGACTTTTTGGCCTAAATTTCAAGTTGTTTTTGGAGCTGAGTTTGAGATGGGCGTTAGGAGTCGTTCTTGGAGCTGAATTCGGGGTTGGCGTTTGCCGTGCCCTTGTAACGGCTAACGCTTAATGCACGTTGGCAGCTCAGTGGATAAATATTTGTTGCCCAGTGAGGTAAGACGTTTCTTGTTTAATTATTTCTAAGATGAGACATCGGCGTAAAGTCCAGCATGCTGGAGCTGATGGAACTGGAGCAGTTTTAGATATTTCGGCAACTTCTAGCGAGGAGTCCCAGTCACCATTGTTAAAATTGTCCGAAGATTTTGTTACGATGCTGGCAATCGTGAAAGAAAACGGATCGAAGTTAGACTCTATTAATGAACATATGAGATCTCTAGAACAAAGGGTTATATTAGGGGAAAAAGCGCAGCTTGAGTGTCACGCATCGGCTACGGAAGTTCAAGCCTGTGTAGTATTAGCTGAAAGCGAAACTGATAGCCTAAAAAATCAGATAAGCGTTATTACGAGTGAAGCGATGGCACTGAGGAAAAACAATATTGATCTGGCAAGTCGGTTAATGATGTGTGAATACCAGGTATCTGACAGTAACATTATTGTTTGGAATTTGCCTTGTGACCGTAAGGAGGACGCTAGTGAAGCGTTTAAGCAAGTATATCTGTCTGGGATTGAAGTAAGTGAGGTTCCCAAGTTTACAGTGCTACAAAACATGAAAGACCGGAAATTTTTCAAAGTTAATGTTTTTTCGAGGGAACAGAAAATTGATTTACTAAAAGTTAGCAAGAATTTGAAAGGGAAATCTGTGAGGAATCTGAAAGAGATTTATATTAGTGATGATTCCCCTCTTTCTGTCCGGGAGGCACGAAAAAGTCTTTTGAGAAGAAGGCTAAGCTAAAGGATATAGGTATTTCAGCTTGGGTGTCTAAAACTGTTCCACCTTTGCTTTATTTTGATCGTCCTAATGGTTCGCGAGCCACATTTTGCCCTAGTGATATAATCCCAGAGCTTAAGTCACCACGCAGTGATAGCAATGTGCATCAGCGCAGTTAAGTGAGGGGAAGAGGTATACGTGATGGTAAAGGTAGAGAAGGAGTTTAATATTGGTCCCTATTTTATATTATGGTAATCTTGTGAACGGATGGTCTGTAATCGTGTGAGTATTGTTTAGTGTCAGTTATGAAATTTAAAATAAGCGGTTGTTGCGTTTATTATTAATTTATTAACTTATTCATTTTTTTGGTGTTTTGAAGTATTCATTGTTTTTGTTATTTATGTCTCCTATGTTGGCGATTCTTTTTGTTTTATTATGTTTAGTCCATGTTTTTCTTATCTTTTGTTTTATTTCAGGATTTGTTGGTCTGGATTTTCTCAGTTCTTGGTCGTTTCACTCAATGCATGGTAAGGTTACTATTTTTTCGCATTCCAAAATTCCGGTTTCCATCCCATCGGATTAATTATTTTGAATGTCAAGTTTAGGTAGGGAACAGCTGGGTTTTCTTGAGAGTGATTCGATGAAATTGAATGATTTGGGGGGAGGGGTACTTCACAGAGGTTTTGATGTGGGTGAGTTTCATGAGGTTAATCCTGATTCCCGTTATAAGTTTCTGTGTGATTTGAGTTCTATTAGCTGTCAAAATGAGTTTAATATTTTTCATTTAAATTGTCAAGGGATTGGAAGTTCATACCAGTTTTTGAATGAGTTATGTCTGCAATCAACCCCTCATGTTTTATCTTTAACGGAAACTTGGTTGAAGAACCATAGTTCTTCTCTGTTAGAGATTGGTAATTATAAGCTGAATATTAAAAATAGAGAGATGCATCAACATGGCAGTTTAGCAATTTATATGCGTAATGATTTTGAGGTTAAGGTGAGAGATGATATAAGATTTAATCGAAAAATTGTGTTTGAAAGTATGGTGTTAGAATTGCCGTGTCTTAATTTTAAGTGTTTTACGATTGCCGTTTATAGACCCCCTTTGCATAATATAGATGAGTTTAGTTCAGTTTTAGAAGAGCAATTGGATAAGTTACCAATTTCTACTAGACCTTGTTTTATTTGTGGTGATTTGAACTTGGATTTAAGAACTATGAATACTAACCTTGGAGCTCGGGAGTTTCTAAACACTATGCTAGGTTATGGACTACAGCCTTTTATTAATATATGTACAAGAGTGAGCCATGATTCTGCTACGTTCATTGATAACATTTACTTAAATACTGGATATAGTAGTGCGAGTGTTATTGTAAACGACGTTTCGGACCATTTCGATCTGTTGGTATTTATTCCGTCTCTTTTGAACTGGCCAAGATCAGAGCGTTCTAAAGTACTGAAAAATTGTTTTCCCGTTATTAATGTGCCAAAGTTAAAAAATGAGCTTGGAGAAAAAAATTGTGATTTTTTATATAGTAATGATATGGATGTGAATGATAAATTTACACTTTGGTATTGGATGATTAAGGATACAGTAGTTGCTTGTAGTCAAGTTAGGAAGAAACGTATTTTGATTCGCCGAAGAAGCCTTGGGTTACGAAGAGTATTCTAGTTTCTCTAGCTAGGCGACAGCAATTGTATAAAAAGTCCGCATTAAGTAATAGTATTAGCGATGTAAATATTTATAAAGCGTATTGTAATAAGTTGAATAGTATACTTCGTAAAGCTAAGTTAAATTACCTGAGTGATAGATTTAAAAATGCGGAAGGTAACCCGAGAAAGACTTGGAATGTTATAAAGTCTGTTATTAAACCGAATAAGCCTGAAATTGTTTGTAGTCTTGTTGATGGTGAAAATATTCGCCAAAATACTTAACGTATGTGTGAGCACTTTTCCAGTGTAGGGGGCTGGTTAGCGTCGTCTGTTAAGCAGCTTGCAAGTGATGGTGTTTTTACTCAGTTTTTGCCTCAATGTAGTGACGTTTCTATGTACTTGCGACCAGCTACTGAAAAAGAATTGTCTGATGTGGTAAAAGGTATGCGAAATAGTGCATCCGGGTCAGACTTTATTACAACAAAGGTTTTTAAGTCAATTTTTCCTGTGATATCGCAACAAATTTTGTACCTGGTTAATGCTAGTTTTAAATGTGGTATATATCCGGAGTGTCTTAAAAGTGCCAGAGTAATATCTTTATTTAAAGGGGGTGATAGGAAAAATGTGAATCATTATCGACCGATATCCCTCCTTTCTGTTATATCAAGGCTAATAGAAAAACTTTTTAATTCTAGAGTATCTGAGTTTTTGGAGAATATTTCCTTTTTCCACTCTACTCAGTTCGGTTTTCGTAAGGAGATGTCTACTAAGCAGGCAGTTTTATTTTTGACGACGTTTGTGCATGATGCTTTGGACCAAGGGTCTAAGGCGGCGTCTATTTTTCTAGATATTGTTAAAGCGTTCGATTCAGTTGACCATGAAATTTTAATTATGAATCTAGAAAATTGTGGAATTAGAGGAAATACGTTGAAGTTATTTGAAACTTTTTTGAGAAGTAGGACCCAGTGCGTTGAAATTTCTAATGTATGGTCTGGTGAAAGAATGTTTGATTATGGTGTTCCACAGGGTTCTGTATTAGGTCGACGTTAATTCTTGGTTTATATCAATTACTTATGATTTTCTGTTTTGGATTTATTAGATAGTGCACATTCTAATTGTAGGGTGATTATTCCTAGTTTTGCAGATGATACCCATTTTACTGCCGCAGCAAAGACTGAATCTGATTTAATAGAGATAATGAGAAGAGGTATGTTAGGCATAGATAAGTGGATGAGAGTAAATAAGCTTTTGTTAAATCATAGTAAATCAGGTTTTATTATATATGGTAGATCATCAAATTTTTACCCTTGGGTTCTGGATTTACATATGGAGAATTATGTAATTAAGCGTACAAATACTATAAGATACCTTGGTGTTATTGTGGATGAATGCCTTAGTTTTAAAAATCATGTTTCTTTTATTAGTAGTAAGATTGCAAGAAATGTTGGAATGATGAGAAAGTTAAAAAATATTTTCCAGGATTCTGTTTTGAGATTGATTTATTTTTTGTTAGTTCACCTGTATTTAGTATATTGCATGAGTATATGGTCTAGCACATATTCAGTGCATTTGCAGCAGTTATATGTGATACAAAAAATGGCGCTGTCAGTGTTGTCTAGAGATACTCGGAGAACCTCGGTTAGATCCCAATATGTACAGTTAAATATTATCCCTGTGTCAGGTCTTGGAAAATTTTACCATGGGTTATTTATGTTTAAGTATTTTTCTAATTTAGTTCCCAAGTGTTTTTCAAATTTATTTATTTCTGGTGATGATGTACACAATTATTCTACTCGTCATGCTAGAGATATACGGACACCTCAAGTTACTAGTACTAGATCGCTATTTTCAATACGTCATGTGGGGCCAGTTGTCTGGAATAATTTGCCTGTTTTTTTGAAAAGTTCAGCAAATCTATGTGAATTCCGTCGGGACCTTAAAACCCTTTGTCTCCATAGGTATGAATTTGTATGAATTTGTTTAATGGGTGGTATAGTTGAGTCACTCTCAGGTTTGCCCGGAACCCGTTTTTCCCGTTTTTCCTATATATATTTATTTTTTTTTGTTCTGTTTATTTATTATTTACGAGATGGCGGCCGGAAGTTTTGGAGTATGTGAAGTATTGATTTTTGATTATTGCGACCAGGAGCCGAGTGAGTGTAGGATTTTCATTTTTTCTTCTTTTTTTCTTTCTTTCTTCTTTTTCTCTTTTTTCTCTTCTTTCTCTTTATTATGTTATTATAAGTGTTAATTTTAAGAGGGTAATTACTTCCGAACAAGCGTTAGCTTATGGAAGGTCATTTGTTTTTTTTGCGTTGTGTTGTTTTTGGAATAAACCCTTATCTTATCTAAAAAAATGGGTCATATCCAACACTATAAAGGCCATGAGATGGCCTTTACAGTGGTGTAAAATGTGAAGTTAAACTCTCCTAGGTATACACTTCGAGCATGAATTCAGTGTGTTAAATAAAAACCGTCGGCAAAAAGAATGAATTTCTTCAAGTTCTGATAGTTCAAGGTACAAAAATACTTTTGAAAATTAATATTAAGAAGAGTAAGTCACTTGAGTAGAAACGAGTTAGCATGAAGAAGTAATATTTTGCAGTGAAGACCAAATAAATAGAATAGCAAAAACACAGGCTATTTTTTCGCAATTGAAAAAAAGTTTGGAAGATGAAGAAAAATAATAAGGGCTGCTGTAATGACGGTGAAGCACGCTCTCAAATGAAATCTTACAAAAGGAAGCACATCTTTGCTTCCAGAAAATTTCTCCCAAATGTTTTCCAGAAATTTTGTCTAAGGAAAGTTTAAGGTAGTCATTTGACAGACGGTATGTGAAATAATAGCCTATACAAAAAAAACAATTGTGTTCTGATTTTTAGAGCTGTAATGAAAGAAAGGTCAAAATGGCTTGCTCACACTAAACGGGTGAGAGACATTATTGATCACCATAAACTGCACTTCCGGCTATCTATCTGTCACAAAACGAAAAGTAGATCATACCCAAATTGGTAGGAAGAGTAAAAAGAATTTATATAAATTTGAAACTTCGTAAGAGGGAGCAAAGAAAGAATCTTTAAAGAAACTAGGATGGAAAAGGAATCCTCTCAGCTGTGACAGCCCCAGGTGATTGGGTTCTAAAATGAGTTATTAGTACTAACGGAAATCGCAAAATGTCAGCTGCACATGTTTTTACAAAGGAACTTTCCAATAGTTCTTCAACTTGCGTTCCGCTTCAAATAAACCAGCATGCACCGAAATTAATTAGCAGATTTAGTATATAAGCTCAAAAAATTGCTGAAAAGAGGATACACTGCGGTTACTTTCTGAATAAGAAGGGGACTGGTTTTGAAAAAATATCTTGATTAAAATTAATTCAAGAATAGCTTTTTGAGTCTCAGAAAATCATAACGATTAATTTTTGATTGACTAGAAGAAAACGACCGTTCTTGAGTTAGAAAGATTTGAAAATTTTCCCGTCTCTGAGTTAAATTTCTGGTTACAATATTCATATATTTGCGTCCTCTTCCAGACTGTCAAATTTTCAGACTGTCAAAATTCCAAAACTGGTCAAAATTCCAGACTGTTTTTCTCATAGAGTGTGCTACTGTTCAAAATTCTAGATTTCGGGAAGTGCTAGCCCAAAAATTTCCTATCCCCCAAGAATACAAAATTGGTAGGCACTTTCACTAACCTAGAATCTTGATTATGAATATAACATAACCATCGAAGGCTTGGCCATTTTTCTTAATTAAAATCTAAGCCACTTTTTTTATTAAAATTAATCTTTGCACTATTCACAGAGATCAGCTATAATAATTTGCATACTAATTTTGATGAAGTAAAAATGATTTATCCCTCAAAAAGTTTAAACAAGATCATATTATATAAAAAGGGTGTTTGTAGAAAATTTCCATAGGGCAAGATTTTGAGCTCTTCTGTCCCTTTTCAGTGACAAAACAGGCAAAGGGGTATCAGTCGTCTTCTTTTGTTCCCTTTATATCAGTGCCACCCCATCTGGTGTGGAATTAGAATTTTTATCAAAAAAAGCAAACAAAATGACTGAGTATGGGATATCACTGTCTTACGTCCATTTTCAAGGCGTGATCAATCAATCAATGGGTTTATTGACCAAACAAAAAATATATAAATCACACATTAATAAAACATCTCAATCCATTCCTGGATACCGAGAACCACAATATTTATATCTTTAAACATAAATACTGAGAATGTTCATCGCTCCAACTCTCAGACACCATTTTCCATCTCATCAATCAATAAAAATAACCAAACACTCTCCTGCTTCTAGCCCCAGGGGAAACCACGCCATCATAAAAAAATGAAATAAAATAAAAATGAAGAATTAAAACATACAAAAAAACAACTATTTTTTTGCAATGCTAATGAATGTTCTTTTACTCTTTCCTTTAATGACACAAGGGATCATCTGTTGATATGGCACAAGTCACGAAAAGAATCTATTTAAAAATTTTGTTATACCTTCTACTGAGATAACTAAAAAAAGGTTTATTTGGGATATCTTCCATCGGAAGGCAATTCTAAATGGGGACAGTACTTGGAACATAACTTTGTTTTAGCTACTTTCATTGGGGAGTCCGAACTGCAGGTAGTCGTAACCAGTAATATTATGGTGAGTGTAAGTGATCAGATTGGAGTTCACATTGGTTTCAGCTTAATATTATCATTAGAATGCAGTGAGTGGGCAGCTATTTGTACTGTTTTTTTCTTATCCGCGTTTTGTCAGAATAGCAGCCTTAGAAGCCTTGTAAGCTGTAAACTCTTACAGTTAGGGAAGGGGGTAGTAGTCAAACTCTTGTTTGTAGTAATTTTGTTTGTTTCTAGCTTGATTCTAATATTCAATTTAAGTTTCACTCGTTTTAATATTTATTTATTCATTTATATTAATTAGTACTTGTTACATGTTTTTTACTATGATCGTTCATTTAATTCCTGATCGTTTGTTATGCCCCTTGGTTGCAGCTTAAAACCCTTGTCGCCGAGCTCTGAAGGGCTAAGTCAACCCCAGAAGCACTGTTACATGATATTTAGATTATTTTGAACAAAATGGCTACATCCAAACTTCGATCTGATGCATTTATTGCAAAGAGGGGGGAGGGGGCTGTTTTCTCTCTAATCACTTTTGACTCTTAAAAAGGGAATTAAATATATTTCCAATTAAATGAGCCTTCACTAAAGTTTATACGACCATTCCTTTAGTAAAACCTAATATTCTCCCCGATTATAACTTACAATCCTTGTCCCCGGTCTCCGGGGGCTGTGTCAACCCTGGGGGCATTGTAATATGATCTTTGGGATATTTTGAACAAAATTGAAATCTCAAAATTTCGATAGGATGCATTTGGGGAAAGAGGGTGTGGGTGGGGGGCTATTTGCCCTCCAATCACTTTTGATTCTTAAAACGGGAACTACAACTTTCATTTTCCAATCAAATGAGCCTCGTCCAATATATTACCACTCTTTCCTAAAAAATTCATATGCCTTGGGGACATAACTTAAAACTATCGCCCCCAGGCTGTGGGAGTTATTTCAACCTCGAAGGCATTATTAAATGATTTGGAATATTTTGAACAAAATGGCTACATCAACATTTTGATCGGATGCATTTGTAAAAAAGAGGGCGAGGGGAGGGGCTAGTTGCCATTGATCACTTTTGACTCCTAAGGGAACTAGAGCTTCAAATTCCCAATGAACTCAGCCTACTCTAATATTTATATAACCACCCCTTCCATGAGAACTTTACATACCCCAGGGCATAACTTACAATACTTGTTTCCGGGCTTTAGGACATTTTGTCGACCCCGGAGTTTTTAATATCTGGTCTTTGGGGCATTTTGAACAAAGTAGATATCTCAAAATTTTGATCGGATGCATTTAGGGAAAAGATTGCGTGCGGGGGGGGGGGGCTAGTTGCCCTCCGATCAATTTGACTCCTCAATAGGAAACTAGAGCTTTCAATTTCCAATCAAAGAAGCATCCTACAAAGTTTATACGACCCCGCTGTCCACATGAGCCTTATATGCCCCAGGAAATAACTTGCAAAAATCTCCCCCGGGTCTAGGGGGTTGCGCCAATCTTGGAGTTCTTATTAACTGATCTTTGGACTATCTGAACAAAATTGTAATCTAAAATTTTTTTTCGAATGCCTTCGAAGAAAAAATGGCGTGGGAGAGGTATTTGCCCTCCGATCACTTTCGACTCTTAAAAAGGGTACTAGGGCTTTCAATTCCCAATTGAAAAAGCCCCTTCCGAAGTTTATACGACAACTCCGTCTATATGAAGTGCCTCTGAAAAAAAAAACATATAACATTAAAGCCTTATAACCTTTACTATTGGCAACAATCAATCAACAAAAATAAATCAATTAACGAAAGTGCAAGAAAAACAATTCAAAAAATATGCAAAAAAACTTCCCGAAAAGGGTTGGTAACCACTAATGGTTACCAAACGCCCTTTCCGCTTAAAAATCTGGATCTTGAAGCAACATCTAGAACTAACAATGGAATAAAAGAAAATCATAGAACTGGATTGTAAAACTGTAAACTTTGGAACCACTAAGTGGTTTAGACCAAACAGGCCTTTTCGAGCAAAGTTGGCAAATTTGAAATTTAGGTTAGAAATTTACAAACACTATTGTCTGTGGAAATGACTTTTAATGATCCAGATTGACAATAAGACACCATGTTTACAACACTGAAGCAAACTTACTTCTGTGTTATAAGTAGCAGTACTTTCTACTTCCATGGCTGAGTCATGGAGAAGCAATTTTACATATCAGTTAGATGATTCTTTTCGTTATTCTTTGATTTTAGATTATTTTTTTTTTTACCCTTTTCAAGCTGTTAAGTTTTAGATTCTTTTTTTTCCTCAATGCTGAGAATGCGTTCGTATATCTTTTTGCCCTCTTACCCCTTGTGGTTCTTAAAAAGAGCGCAAGGGCTTTCAGTCTCCAATTAAATGAGTCCTTTCCTAAGTTTCGACGACAAATGCTTCCATACAAAGTGCCTTAGTGAAAAAACATAGATCATAGGCACGGTCAACTATTAAAAAACAAAACAAAAAAACAACATTGTCGAAAGTTTGGCCCTTTTCAGAGGGCTTTTGGAGTAACTTTCTTCTATTCTTTTTGTCACCATATTCTATTTAACCTTCCACTTCGTATTTATCATTTTTTATTCCTTCCAACTTTAGTATTCCATATTCCAATTTAGTATATATGCTTAAAAAATTTTAGAATGTATTGGATGCGTATAATAAATGTCTTTTTTGATATAAAACAGAAAAGAAAACGAAATTTCAAAAAATAAAGAACTAAATGTGTTATATCATTAGCATAATATAACTGCAATTATGTTTTTTAAGTAGTATCGGATTTCTGAAAACCAAAAAGCAAATAATTTCAGGTAAGAGAGGTAATGTGTTGCAAACTCCTTTTCAGACGTGTATTGTAAAAGTACAACATGCTTTCAACCACATCTCCGTTAGAGGAGTGTATTGCAAGGAGAGGAAATCAATCGCCCGCTCTCTTCTAGGGGCGTAATTTGCAATAGGGCAAGGGGGGGGGGATCGTCCCCTTCAGACCTATGATTGCCCCTCTTCCCAGCTGAAACTTAGTTTCTGCAAAAAATCGTGACAAAACTAATATTAACCTGCGTAATTTAACCGTATAAACATAATTTAAGCAGAAAAACATGTCAGTTTTCTTTAGTATATGTTTGCCCTTACGGTGCTATATGGTTCATTTTTCATTTTTCAATGGCATTTTCACTTGATTTGAGAAAAATGGTTCTAATTTCACACCCCCCCCCTCCAGTATTTTGACTAAGTTACGCCACTGCTAGTCTCTTGCAAATATTCATGGAATTGTTTTTCTTTTTTCACACTTGCCATAGGCTCAAGTGTTTTCAAGATTTTCTTCTTTCGTTTCGTGGTGGGTCAGTATATATCTAATCCACCTGATACATTGACCCATATAATACATCTCTAACCTACCTACATAATATATCTCTATGACTAAATGTCAAACATAATTTTTAGTAGACACCCGCAACACACTGATATAAGTTCCCGGGCTCGTTTCGAACTCCTTATTACATTCAGTCTAAAGTGGCAAATAAAAGCAATTTTAGTCCCTAAAATGCTTATAATCATAGGCATTGCAATAGCGCTGCCTAAGTAAAGAACGATGTTCGCACAATATATTATTTTTTATTTATTTATTTATTATTTTTTTTCTCCATACCCGGGCACTTCGTGTCGAATGAGTTGTCGTAGAAACTTCGAAAAAGACTCATCCAATCAAATTTTTGAGATAGCCATTTTGTTCAGTGTAGTTGATTTTAAGATAGAAATTATGTTTTTGAGGAGGACACTCTCCCACAGCCTTCAGGGCCAGGGATGTAAGTTATGCCATGGGAGAATATAAGATTTTTATATACGGCGTTGTCGTAGAAACTTCAAAAAAGGCTCATTCGATTGGAAATTCAAAGGGCTAGTGCCCTTTTTAATAGTCGAAAGTGATTGGAGGGCAACTAGCACTCCCCACGCCCATCATTCTCCCAAACACATTCAATAAAAATTTTGAGATAGCCATTTTGTTCAGCGTAGTTGATTTCCAGATAGAAAATGTGTTTTTGAAGGGGACACTCCCCCACAACCCTCGGGGAAGGGGTTTTAAGTTATGCCCTAAGGGGCATATAAGAACAATGTTAGCACAATGTATCATTTATTATTTTTTTCCTTAAGAGCAGGGCACTTCGTATCGAAGAAGTTGTCATAGAAAGTTCAAAATGGGCTGATTCAATCAGAAATTGGAGTGGCTTGTGCCTTTTTTAATAGTCGAAAGTGATTCTAAGGCAACTAACACCCCTTCCACGCTCACCATTTCCCGAAATCCATCCAATCAAAATTTTGAGATAGCCATTTTGTTCAGCGTAGTTGATTCCCACATAGAAATTATGTTTTTGAGGAGGACACTCCCCCACAGCCTTCAGAGTAAGGGGCGTAAGTTATGCCCTGGGGGCATATAAGGTTTTTATAGAAGGTGTTGTCGTAGAAACTTCAAAAAAGGTTCATTCAATTGGAAACTCAAAGGGCTAGTGCATTTTAATAGTCGAAAGTGATTGGAAAGCAATTAACACCCCCCCCCCTCCCCACACCCATCATTCCCCCACACATATTTAATCAAAATTTTGAGGAAACTATTTTGTTCAGCATTGTTGATTTCCAGATGGAAAATATATTCTCGAAAAAGACACTCCTCCTCAACCATTGGGGCAAGGGTTTTAAGTTATGCCCTGGGGGCATATAAGAAGAATGGTGGCACAATGTACCGTTTATTATTTTTTTCCTTTAGAGCACGGCACTTCGTATCGAAGAAGTTGCCGTAGAAACTTCGAATAGTGCTCATTCAATTGGAAATTGGAGTGGCTTGTGCCCTTTTTAATAGTCGAAAGTGATTGGAAGGCAGCTAACAACCCTTCCACGCCCACCATTTCCCGAAACACATCTAATCAAAATTTTGAGGTAGCCATTTTGTTTAGCGTAGTTGATTTCCAGATAGAAATGATGTTTTTGAGGAGGACACTCCCCCACAGCCTTCAGGGCAAGGATTATAAGTTATGCCCAGGGGGGGGGGGGGCATATGAGGGTTTTATACAAGGCGTTGTCGTAGAAACTTCAAAAAAGGCTCATTCGATTGGAAATTCAAAGGGCTAGTGCCCTTTTTAATTGTTGAAAGTGATTGGAGGGCAACTAACCCCCCTCTCACGCCCACCTTTTCCCCAAACACATCCAATCAAAAATTTTGAGATAGCCATTTTATACAACGTAGTTTTAAGTTCTGTAAATTAGGTCTTTGAGGATGACAACTTCCTCAAAGCCCTCAGGGCAAGGGTTGTAAGTTATGATCTAGGGGCATATAAAGGTTTTATTTAAAAATTCAACGCAGAAAATTTAAAAAAGGTTCATTTGGTTAGAAACTGAAATAGCTAGTGCCTTTTTAATAGTTAAAACCGATTTGGACGCAGATCACATCCTTTTTACATCAACAATTTCTCGAAACTTGTCCAATCCAAATTTTGAAATAGCCATTTTAATCCACTCGGTTTAAAGTTCAGGAAATTATGCCTTTGAGCAGGGCACTCCCACCACAGTCTTCAGGGCAATGGTTATAAGTTATGCCCTGGGGGGCATATAAGGTTTTTATAGAAGGTGTTGTCGTAGATACTTCAAAAAAGGCTCATTCGATTGGAAATTCAAAGGGATAGTGCCCTTTTTAATAGTCGAAAGTGATTTGAGGCAACTAACCCCCCTCTCACGCCCACCTTTTCCCCAAACACATCCAATCAATCATCCATCCACATCCTCAATCTGAAATAGATATCCCTTTTTTTCAACGTAGTTTTGAGTTCTGGAAATTAGGTCTTTGAGGATGACAATTCCCCAACAGCCCTCAGGGCAAGGGTTGTAAGTTATGCCCTGGGGGCATATAAGTTTCTTATAGAACGAGTTGTCGTAGAAACTTCAAAAAGGGCTCATTCGATTGGAAATTGAAATGGCTAGTTCCCTTTTTAATAGTCGAAAGTAATTGGAAGGCAACTAACACCCCTTCTACACCCACCATTTCCCCAATTACATCCAATCAAAATTTTTAGATAGCCATTTTGTTCTACGCAGTTTAAAATTCAGGGAATTACACATTTGAGCAGGACACTCCCCCCACAATCTTCAGGGAAAGGGTTATAAGTTAGGCCCTGGGGGCATAGAAGTTTTTATTGAAATCTTTGTCGCAGAAACTTGAAAAGAAGATCTTTCGATTGGAAATTCAAAGGCCTAGTGCCCTTTTCAATAGTCGAAAGTGATTTGAGGGCAACTAACCCCCCTCTCACACCCACCTTTTCCCCTAACACATCCAATCAAAATTTTTAGATAGCCATTTTATTCAACGTAGTTGAAATTTTTGTAAATTAGGTATTTAGGCATGACAACCCCTCCCCCTACAACCCTCAGGGCAAGGGTTATAAGTTATACCCTGGGGACATATAAGGTTCTTATAGAACGAGTTGTCGTAGAAACTTTAAAAAGGGCTCATTCGATTGGAAATTGTAAGCATGTTGTAATGGAAATTGTAATGGCATGTAAGGTTTTTTTTTTTTATAGAAATCGAAGTTGTCAAAACATCAAAAAGGGGTCATTCAATTACAAATTGAAGGGGCTAGTGCCCTTTTAATAGTCGAAAGTGATTGAAGGGCAACTAACCCCTCTCTCACGCCCACCATTTCCCAAACACATCCAATAAAAAATTTGAGATTTCCATTTTGTTCAGCGTAGTCGAAAGTTCTGTAAATCAGGTCTTTTAGGATGACAACCCCCTCAGGGCCCTCAGTGCAAAGGTGCCCTGGGGGCATATAAGGTTTATATAAAAATTTGTTGTAGAAATTTCAAAAAGGGCTCATTAGTTTGGAAATTGAAATTGCCCTTTTTAAGAGTCGAAAGTGAGTGAAGAGTAATTGACCCCCTCCCACTCCCACCATTTCCCCAAACACATCCAATCATATTTTAGAGATTAGCCATTTTATTCGAAGTAGTTGAAAGTTATGAAATTCATGTATTTAAGGGTGACCAATCCCCCAGAGCCTCCAGGGCAAAGGTTGTAAAGTATGTCCTGGGGGCATATAAGGTCTTTATTGTTAGAGTTGTCGTAAAAACTTCAAAGCGGGCTCATTCAATTGAGAATTGAGAGGGCTAGTGCCCTTTTTAATAGTCAAAAATGATTGGAGGGTAATTAAACATCCTCTCACGGGCACCATTCCCCTAAACACATCCAATGAAAATTTTCAAATAGCCATTGTGTTCAACGTAGTAGAAAGTTCTGGAAATTAGGTCTTTGAGGGTTCCAACCCCCCCCAGCCCTCAGGTCAAGGGTTGTAAAACACAAAATCGCCAAGAAAGGAAGAAAACGAGGACAACAGTCAGTGAAAAAAATTGAAAAAATATGCAAATATTTCGGCCAAGACCTCCGCTTGACCGTCCTCAGTGCAGAATAAAACTGATAAAAATATAAAAGCCAAACCTTAAAATAAAAACACCAAATTAAAATTGGACGACCCTTTTT
This sequence comes from Artemia sp. Qi Xiang Cuo, assembly GCF_049724085.1. NCBI lineage: Eukaryota > Metazoa > Arthropoda > Branchiopoda > Anostraca > Artemiidae > Artemia > Artemia sp. Qi Xiang Cuo. The sequence goes on along the minus strand of NC_142796.1, from coordinate 2,231,965 downwards.
TAGTAACGGTGAAAGGGTAACTGAATAAAAACATAAGCCTAAATGGCATTTCACGATTTCATTTTACGTAAAGCACTCTTGAAGGCTAATTTTCTTCCTTTCTTCGCGATTTTATGTTTCATCATGATTAGCCAGTGTGGTCACAGAAATTATTTACGACTACCTTACGGGGAGCTTTTGACCAAGTCTGTTCTTAGTTATTTTATTTTGTCTAAAAAACACGCCAACCTTATTAATCAACAAGAATTTTTACAGTATTGTAGAGTAAAGGGACTTCTTCCGAATTCCCTTCGTTTCGGCCTAAACCTAGGTACACACTTCGAAAGGCAATTTAGGGAAAGGATTGGTTTTCAGTCTTTGATTCACATTTTAAAAGACCAAAAAATGACGTTTTTTTCTTAGTAATACAATTTAAAAAACTTAACATTTTCTACAGCAAAAGCTCTTACCAACAGGTTTTCAGCAGATTTCTAGAATAGCTCAGACTACTATCTGTCATGCCTTTTGTATGGCTATGGTTCGTTTATCAGAAAAGTTTAAAAGTTAGAATGCGAAATATTTCAGAATTCAATATGTTTTCCTCCTAGACATTGGCCTAGTCCGGCCACTGACAACATATCTTCTGAAGTTCTTCCTCCGGAAGAAACCAATTTTTTCTCTAAGGGACCTAAATTTTGCCTGCCTCAAACGCATATGAATTTCTCAAAGATAGTCTCCAATTAGGAGGCGGGTATATTTGGTTCACGTGGTGCTGTGGAAAATCCAGATTTACTTCGAGGAGAGGTGGTTAAGAATATTCTTGATTTCATTCCATATTCCTCAAGGTCAAAAAATCAGGAAACACGAATTCTCAAAATTTAAAAAAAGACCCACACATCATTATCACCAGGGCTGATAAAGGAAATAAAATTGCTATCCTTGATAAAACTTCATATAATACAAAAGTTACAGATATTTTATCCGACACCCATACTTAAAAGCCCATAGATTCAGACCCCACCGATAAGTTCACACGTATAGTACGAAAGGAGCTAACACTTTCGCAAACTGAAAGACTTATTACTCCACAAATGTATAAATTGTTTTATCCTATAGGTTGTTTAGCTCCTAAATTTTATGGGCTCCCAAAAATCCACAAAGATGGAGTTCCTCTACGCCCAATTGTGGCTTCTTATAGCTCTCCGACTGCCAGATTGGGGAAATGGTTGTCAACACTTTTTGCCCCCTTATGCAAACGCAAACTTCATACATAAGAAATTCAGTTCACCTTGTTGAAAAACTAAAAGCGATTGAAATAAAAAAAGATATAATTTTGGCCAGTTTCGATGCCATTTCTATGTATACGTCTTGCGACATTAAAAAATGTGAACTAGCTCTTCAAAGGAAATTAGAAGATAATATTGATCAAATAGACTACAAAACACTGGATATAGAATCTATTATAAGTCTCGTCCGTCTTTGCAATAGTTCCTCCTCATATTTCCGATATAATAATCAATTTTTCAGCCAAATCAGGGGTTTACCCATGGGTACAAGTCTTTCACCATTTTTGGCAACTTTTTGCCAAAAAAGTTGCCAAAGCAACCTCTGCTTTCATTGAAACCTCTGCTCTAAAAAATTTCCCTATGAAATACCGGTTCTGGAGTCGGTTTGTGGATGACGTTATTTCTGTGTGGGAGCATGGCGGGGAGTCACTTAACTCCTTCTTAACTCATCTAAACACTTTGGAAACCTTCAGTTTACTTTAGAACTAGAACATAACCACAAACTTCCTTTTCTAGATGTTTTAATTTTTAATAAGTCTCCTGGCCTTGAATTTTCTATTTATAGAAAGTTTACGCATAACGATAGGTATTTGCATTTTTCCTCCAACCACTCTCCCTGCATAAAAGAGGAGTTGTTATTTCTTTGGTTGACCGAGTAATAAGAATATGCTCAGAGCCCCACATAGACTCAGAATTGAACTATATTAAGGACATTTTATTTTGCAATGGCTACCCTATAGAATTACTTGAGACCATCATAGACAAAAGACTAGAAAAGGCAGAAAATAATACATCAACTTCGCAAACCCCATCAGATATAGTCCCCTTGGTAGAGTATAATAAACTTTTCACTGTTCTACCCTACATTCCAAAATTGAGTGACAAATTGAAAAGAATCCTTAAAAAACATAAACTTAATGTCGCCTTTAAGAATTCAAATATTACAAAGAACTTTTTCTAACAACGGCAAAGATAAAACCAGCCCCATTCTGGGTAGTGGTGTTTATAGAATTCCTTGTTCTTGTGGCTGTTTTTATGTTGGCAGAACCCAACAGAAATTGGGGGAGAGATTATCTGAACATAGGTCCTCAATCGACAAGGCCATGAGGTTACACCAAAGGCCAGAGGTTTTTGATCCCGCCTTGGCGCAACATATCTATGAGAAACCAAACCATTTCATTTTTTGACGAAACCTCCATTGTTGCCCCCCGTTAAAGGTCTGACGCAAGTTTTCAGGGAGGCAGTTGAAATAAAAAAACGCATTAACCAAAAGGTAGCTCTTAATAGAGACACTGGAGAAACTTTTCTAAGTCCCATTTATGACAAAATTATTAATTCAGATCGTTTTTACGTACATCCACAAAATTATATTGTGCAATCAAATAAAATCTCCGATAATAATCAAACTGGAAAGGGATTAGTCTTTAAGAGTGCTTTACGTAAAATGAAATCGTGAAATGCCGACTTGTGTTTTTTATTCAGTTACCCTTTCACCGTTACTAAGAAAGGATCGTCCGACTTTAGTTTGGTGTTTTTATTTTAAGGTTTGGTTTTTATATTTTTATCGGTCTTATTCTGCACTGATGACGGTCAAGCGGAGGTCTTGACCGAAATATTTGCATAATTTTTCATTTTTTTTCACTGGCTGTTAATTGTCCTCGTTTTCTTCCTTCCTTCGCGATTTTATGTTTTATTAAGCTTTCTAAGGATTCCAAGACTTCTGGAGACTTTCATTTTAATCAGGTCAATATGATGTTTGAAGGAAAGATTTTCGTCAAGCAAGATGCATAGGAATCAAAATGATGAAACTTATTTATTTGAAATCGGCATAAAGATCCGATTCTTTTGATGTATCTACTGGTATTAAAATTCCGTTTTTTAGAGTTTTGGTTGCCATTAAACCGGGTCGCTTCGTATTTACAGTTTGTCACCACGAACTTTTTGAAAATATGGAATTTTTATTCATGCCAGGAGATAGATAACGGATGTGTGTTTATTTTTTTTTTTTTTCAGGGTTGATCGTGTCGATCAAGTAGCTTTAGAATATTGTGAGAGGGCTCATTCAAGAATTCTAGTGCCACTTTTAAGCGACCAAAGAGATACGAGGGCAACTAGGCAACAACTAATAAATGATCACATTCACCAGACAAAAGAGACTTGACTTACTTGACTTAAGAATCCTGCCGAGGGTTTGGTGAGAGAACAATGATAACAGGTGCCTCAAGGTTGCCCTATCGCTTGCCAGGCTCGCAGCTTCTTCCACCGGGATGTTGGCTTGGATGAGGAATTCATCGACTTTGTCTTTCCACCTAGTGGGGGAAGACATCATCTGGACCCCACCCCCAAATTAAAGAGAAAACGTATAAAAACGCAAACCATAAATACTAGAAATTAAAGACGAACCTTAATTTGAAACCATAAACCCACACACAATATTTGAAACATCATATATAAACTCGAGCCTCAGAAACAAAACCACGAAACCTAACGTAAATAACACAATACAATACAAAACTTTGACCCCTTAAACATTGACTGAAGCGTGAGAGAAAACAGTTAAAATCAGAGGCAACGCTATAGCGTTGCCTATAGTAAAGGTCATACGGCTCCAATGTTTTATTATTTATTTTTTCTCCCAGAGGCACTTCATATGGCAGGGGTTGTCATATAAATTTTAAAGGGGCTCATTGGATTGGAAATTTAAAGTTCTTGTTTGTAGTGATTTTTGTTCGCTTCAAGCTTGATTTGCATAAACCCACACACAATATTTAAAACATCAAACATAAACTCGAGCCTCACAAACAAAAACATGAAACCTAACGTAAATAACCCAATACAATACAAAACTTTGACCCCTTAAACATTGACTGAAGGGCGAGAGAAAACAGCTAAAACAAAAAAAGACTAGAATCCTACATTGATTTTTGTGATTTCTTTTTAGTAATTTTTGTTCGTTTCAAGCTTGATTTGCATATTCAATTTAAGTTTCATTCGTTTTAAAATTTATTTAACCATACGAATACAATATCTATTTTAAACTTTTGTACTAACAGCGGTTAAACTCTGGAGGTTAAAGAGTCTGTAAAGCGTGAAGAGGTTGAAAAACAGGTTAAAATCTGAAAGAGGTCAACGGTAATAAGCAGCTTGAACCCGTGTACTAAGTTAAAGGCACATACAGGCTACTCTAAGATGTTATTGATAGAGACTATATATATATTTAAATTAAACTCCCAGAAGGCACATCTATATGGAAGGGGTCGCACGTTATAGAATTTCAAAGGCGGCTCATTCCAGATTGTTGCAAGGATTCAAAGTTCTTGATTCTAACACTAGACCTAAGACGTTTAAATAAGAAAAATTCGTATTAGCGTAAGACTTAATACCTTGTACATATACTATATCTTGAGACGTTTCGTTCAGTTTTACAAATTTACTTATTGCATACACATACAAATGTATGAACCCCCCCAAAAAAAACGTTACTCTAGATATCTAACTACAAACAGAAATTTGAAAAAAAGTGCTTATTGGTCTACAAAAAGTAATAAAACTGAAAAAACGACCAAGTTACACAAAATTGAACCTTTAACAAAGGAAATGCAAAGTCATACCAGAGGAACTTATATCAACAAACAGTCTTGGACCCCAATTATGAAGATAAATCCCACGTAATTTCCCAACTAAGTCTCCAAAAGTCACTAAAACATATACAAAAATTAAATACAGAATCCCAATTAGAAAATTTTAGATCTAAATAAGAAAATACAGTAAATCCCCAAATATTATGACTTCAATCCTTATATGCGCACTTGTGCTTCTAGCACAGAATATTGATCCTAAAAAAAAATCAAAATTTTATTTTTGTTATTGTATAACAAAACAAAATTTTATTTTTGTATAATATTATATACTATGTAATTTCTGATCGCTGTTTAAATAATGCTGGGAAATCCGGCACCCCCTTCACATAAATGTCCCTTCCCCAAGGAAACATCCTCCTTGGAAAGATTCTACAACGTAACCCCCTCCTCCTACCCCCCCCCCCCCCAGAAAAAATCCCTCCTGAAAACGTCTGTATACTTTCTAATAACCGATATTATATGTAAACAATGGACAAAGTTCATAACTTGCAGCCCTTCCCCCGAGAACTGGGGGGATTAGGTCATCCTCAAAGACATATTTATTAAATTTTCGATTATGCTGAACAAAATAGCTATCTCAAAATTTTTGATTGGATGAGTCCGGGAAAAATGATTGTGGGAGGGGGCCAAGTTGTCCTCCAATTTTCTTGGTCACTTAAAAAGGGCACTAGAATATTTAATTTTCGTTCGAATGAGCCCTCTCACGATATTCTAAGACTACTGGATCGATCCGATCACACATGGGAATAAAAAAAAAAATAAACACGCATCCATGATCTTTCTTCTGGCAAAAAAATACAAAATTCCACATTTTTTCAGATAGGAGCTTGAAACATCTACAGAAGGGTTTTCTGTTACGCTTAATCTCATGATTTGATTTTCATTAAGATTCTATTACTTTCAGGGGGTGTCTCCCCCTTTTTTCGTAAATAAGGCAAATTTTTCAGGTCCAAAACATTTGATGGGTAAGACTAAACTTGATGAAACTTGTATATTTGAAATCAGCATAAAGATCCGATTCTTTTCATGTATCTACTGGAATTAAAATTGCGTTTTTAGAGTTTCGGTTAACTATTGAGTGGGGTCGCTCCTTACTTACAGTTTGTTACCACGAACTGTTTGAAAATATGATTTCTTTTTTGCCTGGAGAAAGATCACGGATGTTTGTCTGTTTGTTTGTTTAGTTTTTTGTTGTTGTTAGTAGGAAGGCCCTATCGACTCCAGGGCGAACACTGTGCTGCCATGTATAATCGAGTCTAATGGTTTTTCTCACTGAGGATGTTTTTTCATGGTTTTTCTCACTGAGGATGTTTTTTCATGGTTTTTCTCACTGTTGATGGATGTAGACATCTATTTATTGGATGTTTCTTGGATGGTTATGAGAGCTGGTCAATTTAATTGATGTTTTCTTGGATGTCAACATAAGTTCACAACAACAATTGCTGGATTATCGAGTCTAACGGTACAGGGGTCAATGAAACCTCTTTCTAGGTCAATTCATTTGTTGTTTTCTTGGATGTCAACATAAGTTCACATCAACAATTGCTGGATTATCGAGTCTAACGGGACAGGATCAATGACACCCCTTTCTAGGTCAATTCATTCGTTGTTTTCTTGGATGTCAACAACAATTGTTGGATTATTGATCGAATCTAACAGGACAGGGTCATTGACACCTCTTTCAAGGTCAATTTGTTTGTTGTTTTCTTGGAAATCAACATAAGTTCACAACAACAATTGCTGGATTATCGAGTCTAACGAGACAGGGTCAATGACACCTCTTTCTAGGTGAATTCATTTGTTGTTTCCGAATGTTATTGATTCGCTAACGGGACAAGATCACGTGTCTCTTTCTAAGTCAATCAGGGAGTGGGAAATATTAGCGGGACAGGATTGCAGAGAATATAAGGAAGGGATTTTTGCTATAGTTTTTATTAGGATGTGAATAGAATTCAAGGAGTGAGAACAGTTTGACTTTACTCGTTAGGATATATTTGCAATAATGATGAGTGGAATGTTTACACTATTAGAAGTTGATAGTGGAGTTGGTAGCAATGATACAAGAGCACCAAACATTGCCGTGGAAATCACGAGAGGATCACGGCTTTGTCTGGAATGGGATGAAGTATATGCAAGACATGTGATATCCTTGAGCAAATTTAAAATGGAGGATCAATTATGCCTCGCTGCAAAAGTTGATATAGCACATGTGAATAGACTTCAAAGTGCTTTAAGTAAATTAGTGAAGCATATCGAAAACAATAAGCTATATCGCTAATTGTACATGTGTAGTATTATTGTTGTAATTACAATAAAATTGTTTCGAAATCGTAAATGTTCCTTTTCTTTTTGTTAGATTAAGTAGAACGAATCATGGTCAGTCTAGAGTCAGCAGTAAGAGTGATAGGAATAAAAAATGAATGAATTCGAGAAACAGAGAATTAGCTCAAACCTGGTGATTATGGAAAAACATTTGATTTTGGATGATGGTTTTCTCGAGTTATCCCTTCAACAGAAGATATTCTCACAGGGAACACTTGACAATATAATGAAAACTGCTTCTCCCCCATTGGACTATTGTATGAAACTTTTAAAATGTGACTCAAATGCTTGTTCTCAATTTATTGATATATTAATTGGAACAAAGCAGAATTTTATTGTGGATATACTTTTGAAAACAATGCCATAGATTCAATGTAGATGGCTCCCCCTTCGAAAGAGGTAGCATCACATAGCTACTCCTCTCCCATTCCTTCGTCTGAATTTATAGAATGAGGATCAGTTTCGTTTTAGCTGTGAGAGAGTTGACATCGGAAACTAAAAACGTTCTATACATGTCCACTGTGCATGTACACTCTTGGCAGTTGGACATCATGTGAGAATTGTACAATTAATGATGACTATAATGAAAAGTGTAAATTACGCAATCCTCTTAAATTACATAGAGGATATGCAGTACAAATTAAAGGATGTAATTCATGTCTTGAAGAGATTTATGACTCTCATCCTAGAGGATATCTATGCTCCAATTGTCATTATGAAAAATGTGATCAGTGGGAGATTACTTATCCTGGTATGATTGGAAAGAACCCTAAACGAGATTTTAGTTTATTTCTACGACATTGGTATCGTCGTGGATTAAATTATTTTGGGGGGAAGAATCTGGTCTACGATTCAACTGTGGGAGTAACAAGACAAATTGGTTTCTACGTCATCGTTGTGACGGTACTGCCTATTATGACTATAAACCTAGTGATTTTTATTTGGCAGTTACCGAATGTGATTCACCAGTTGAAAACACTGTATGTGATTTCGCATCAAATAGACAGATTGAAACTCGTGAATTTCATAATATGAATGCAAATAATATCATTGACTATACAAAGAGATATGACAAGAGTGAAGTTATATTATGCTTTAGAAAATGTGACCCAGACTTTGCAGCCAATCAAGATCATTATACAGTGATTTCAAATGACCTAGCGGCATTAGTGTTTCACGACAGTTGCCTATACACCGAAGAAGAAGAAATCTAAAGTGAAGAATAAAGACATTGTTACTTATACATTTTTCATTTATTAATAAACAAATTCACATCCACTTTTTAAGCACTTTACTCGTAGGGCACTAAAATCAATATTATACAAGTCTGAGAGGATATTTTCCATCATAAAGTCCTTCAGAAGTGGATTGTCTACATAAATATTGAGAAACTGCTTGTAAGTATAGCCAAGACATCTGAACACGAAATACAGTAGCGCATGGAAACCACAGCTTTTAGTCGTCAGATCCTGCACTCTCTTCTGATTTTGAATAATAGTTTTACCACTGTTCTCAATATAGTTGCTGATGTGAGGAGTATAGAATGTATAGGGTAGGCCAAGAGGATCAACAAATTCAATCGTCTTCATTGTTTGAAAGATGCACAACCAAAGACCCGTCTGTACAGTTGACGGACTGCTATTAAAAATAATTAGGGTATTGTTGGCACTTTGAATTTTTCAAAGAAAGTCCGAGGGTAGACAATAGGATTTGTATTTGGACATGTAGGGGTCCATATTAAATACATTGATTATTTGACTGGTGCTCATGGTAGAACACTACCTTCGGGAGTGATTTCCCAATAGGTTTCAAATTGATTTAGCGAGATTAGTACGATACTCTCCGGTAATGGGTCGGTAAATGTACACTCTAAACGCACACTCCCCGTACGTACTATACTCATATCCTGAATGCCAGACGAATCCAATACAATGGTACCATGTGTTTTAGTAAACATTTCTTCGGTTATACCATTTTCAAATAGTTGTGAATCATGGTCTAGGGTTTGCATTGTCAACTCATACAATGTCCTATGGGATTTATCAAAAGATAAATTGTAGAGTGGGATTCCATTTACTTTGCAGAGAAGAGATGAAAGCCCAAACAATTCAAATTTATATGGGCAACCAGTCCACGATCCTATTGCACTAGCGCTTTTTACAAATGCCGAGGCCAGTTTTGGTGGAATTTTGCAATTGATAAAGGATGAGTCGGTGAAGGTGCGTGAGCCTGTGCCAATATGACATTGATTGGTGATTGTATGAGGAACAAGTAGTTTAATATTATTTCCAATGGCCCTCAGTTTTTCCACTGCCAAAGCAACAGAACTCATAACCTGTTGTTTGCGTACATGTAGTATTGCCGAGGTGAGGGAGAGAGTTACATCAGGATTGATAGCAAGTTCCTTTCAAAAAATGAAATTGGATGGTGTAAGCGTCAATTTTATATCCACTATAATATTGGGTGGTAGCCATTTAGGTATATTAAATATTTCATGATATATTTTTCCAGCTAGATGTAATTCACTAGTTGTAACATTTTTAAGTGCATCTGTACTATCAGTATTAGTAATATATTCATATCCATTGGAGGTGCCTCTCAATTCCTTGTATGACTTGGGTGTCATCAGCACGAATTGCATATAGCTTGTATAATTTGAAAGATTGTTGCTTGTGGTCACCAGTGTGCCATTGATGTAGACACTGATTTGCCGAAATAAATCATGTAATACACAATTTTCATATGATAATCTATCAACTATAATGTATTGTAGGATTTTCGAACTCTCACTCATAAATCTATAAATGTCGAAGAGATACCCATAAATCATTCTTCACTGGAGTACATTTGATAGTGAAATTTATAGTAGAGCGGTCGTTGTAGATAAATGGTTCATAGTATTCATGTTTTACGCTCACATCAACATTTTTTGCATTGAATAGATTCAATGAGGAGGTGATTGAAGGTTGGGAATCTTTATGCGGTAGATATGACATCTTAGGAAAAGAAATCTAGTTTCGATCTAACAATTCTCTTCCTGGGGCTTTTTCTTCTTCTGTTTATGGTTCGTGTCGGCTTTTTCCTTCTTTTCTTTGACAGGGGTGATGTCTTTCGTTTCTGACCTGAGTAGAGACTGATGAGTGGTGCACTGTTTCTCGATCTTTTTAAACCTTTTCCATTTTGTTTTAATCTCTCGCCAAGGGTTCGCGCACTGGACCTAAGACTTTTCGAATCACTTTTTTTTAAATCCTTTCCAGAGCCCCAATCGTATAGTGCAGAGGATGCAAAATCTGTCGCAGCCTGTAAAATATATTTTCTAGCCAGATGTAGTGCAGAGCGAAACAGCTTAGCAAACCAACTGCCAAGACCATAGCCAGACATCGACGAGCGACCTTTTTAATAGTCCATTCCATTGCCCTGTTGTCTTGGGCAAAGAGTATTAACATAGCAGTCAATATCAGGAAAAATAAATACCGCTTTTCTATTGGACATCTTGTTGTTGTTGAACGATGGGTCAAAAATGGCATGTAATCACAGCCAAACCTTTTGATATTGCTAGAGGATCACCTAATTCAATTCTTAGTGTTAACTGACAGAGTTCCAAATAGGAAGTGTTTACGGGGATACACTGAAGATGCTTTATATTGTAGTGGTAAATATGTTCTTGATTGGTTTTTGGTTCAAGAACTCGTAGGAGGAGAACATTACTATTGCCCACCCGGGATGTTTCCACAAATGAAGCGTAGAGAAACATACATGTGTCCCTAGAGAAGACAGGCGGATAGTCAGCAAAAATAAAATTAGTGTTTCCATCACTTCAACAATTGATTATAGTGAGTTTAAAACCAAGAACATCTCTTAGATTATAATTGAGAATAACCTTTTCATTGGCAATCGGTGAACTAATATCGATCTTGCCCTCATCCTTAGAATAGTTGAAATGAAAAGCTCCTTTTTTACGAGTTGAATTTCTTTTATTGATAGAACGACGTAAATTATTCATACAGGTGAGTTCTTCATAGGGTAATTCAAAATATGGATAATTATTCCAATTGATTTTTTGAATTTGTTCTTGATCACCTGAGGTTGGTGGCCAATCATAGGATCTAATTTTTATGTGATATTTGCGGTCTTTTCTCACGACATATGTATTTTTGAGAATATAGTCGACAAGAGCCACTTCATACGCGCCGTCGAATTTGATGGTGGGAGAGAGTTTCGTCCAAAAATCACTTTCTATTCAAAGCATTGTAGAGAGCATCAGAAACATTGGACATGAAAGCCACAGAGAAATCATTGAGCATTGTTAATGTCTTCAATACTGACCAAAGAATCAAAATCAGAGTTGTATCCTAGCCAGCGAACAAGCAACTGTCTCTTGCCCCTGCTAGTTCGACTCTAATATCTCTTCAATTTGATAAATTTCACTAGTGTTTCTAACTTTTTGTAGTTCATATTCATAAAAAACGCCGAGAATCTCATCATCTTTGGTGTCTCTCAGTTGATATGTCGTGGGTGTAGTGTCTAGGATTCTGAACACTTTAAAAAGTTCAGTGCTCCATAAATAATTCCCCTTTTCAAAAATATTGGTGGTTCGATTAATTCGAACAGTATCATCAACATTGAATTTCTTCTTTTTCTTCTCATTGCCACTACCATTAGAATATTGCTTTAGAAAAGCATCATATGTATTTTCACTGCAATGAACGTACCGATGAAGCTTGAGTTGGACAGAGATCGATGTGGTTGATGGTTGTATATTTGCCTGATTTTATCTAAATCATGAATAAAAACAGCAGTATTTTTCAGCGTACAATATCTTGAAATTAATAGACGAATCGTCCTTATCAACCGTTCAGCCAATGCAGCCTTTATCGGGCTGTGACTATGATAAAGTGTTGTCTTATATTTCAATAGAACCTTTTGCATATGAGGATTAACCAATTCGCTACTGCCATCTGATTGAATTTTTCTATAGCAATTCTGTTCAAGAATACTTTCTAAAGTATGAGCAACTTCAAAACCTCTCTTTGCTTACAATAGAATGGCATAGGCATAGCGACTAAAGATATTGATTGTCACTAGAATATATTTGTAGGCTGTATTGTGACGTCATTGAATCGTATCTAAAGTTAAAAGATCAGTTTGCATTATATGCAGAGGGAAAAAGGCTTTAGTTTGTCGATATTGTTTACCACAATGCCTGCGATTCCGATGCAGTGTGTAACTCGGTTCATTTTCTAGATACTATTTTGCTTTTTTTAATGTGCTGCCATCTATGTCAGAGGCAACTTTAGAAAGCATTGTGGGGGAACTTAGACTTCCCGCTTCACCAATAGTATCATAGACATGTTTCAGAACTGCAACCATTTTGAACGCAAAGACATAGTGTAATGTCCACTACCCTTTTGCACACTGGAGGGTGTATCAATAAATCTTCACTTTTGATTAGCCACTGGTGTTATAAAATCATTGCTGCTGCTGCTGCTAGTCTTTTCCAATATTGAATCTTCTTCTTTTTTAAACGGTGGTTTTGGTGTTTTTTGAGGTCTATATTCTTTTAGTTTCTTTAGAATTTGCTTATTTCCAATAAGACTTTTGGGGAAATTTGATGCATTTAAAAAGGTGTATAGATTATTGTGAATAGATAAAAGTCCTTTATGCTTCGTCATCATATCAAAATTTAAATCAACTAGATTACAACTTTTTCCTTGAATTATAGTTCGTTTCCCTGTGCTATCGACTTGAACTTGATGATCACCACCAGTTTCCAACATGATATATGTTAATACTCTTTTACTCTGTTAACGATTGGTCACTGGCGATAGGTTTTCAAGTGATCTCATTATGGAATTCAATTCCTTCTTCTTTGATTGTGTAGAATCTTGAGGAGACGTTTCCTGTTTAGGGGGATCTGTAACAATGGCGGTGGATCGCTCACGATAAGGTTTATGTTTGTCCACACGTCGCAATGCATCTCAAAGTAAAACTAGCTTTTTATCATCGACAATATTCTCATCATTAATGAATTTGCTTAGATTGTCTTCAAAATGTTCCACGGAAGAGAGGACAAGTTCAAATGGCGTCAATTTATAGGGTTTAGCCATCTAGAGAAAACTGTTTGAAAGTCCTGCAATTATTCGCGGTAAAAGTGTCAAAAAGCTACCGCCTGCTTGAAGGAGACGTTTTCTTTTAAAAATTTTTCCCTTGTTTTTGCAAGCCGAGGCAAGTACGGGGGAACGATGTTACTTTGTCTGTTGTCTAACACCTTCTGGCAAGTGTACATTGCCCTCAGTTAAATGTAAACAAACTTCAGATATTAGATTAATGAAATCATTGTCAACACCATGTTTGAGTATGGCCTTCCTGAGTGGAGGTTTCGAAGTGCCTAAAACGGAAAATAAATGCCGTTGTTCGTGTAGTTTCTTCAGTGTCATGATGGCAACTAATATCCTTTTCTACTGTTCACTGGAAGATATACAGTAATTTCTTTGTTGAAAATATCTGTGACCACACGTAGATCCTCGGGTGTACTCTGATTAAGATCTAGCAAAATGTACCCATAGGGCTTATTTTGTCGCCTGACTGTACGCTGACAGCAGAAAATTTGGGGGCACCTGGATATATTAGCTTATTGAGAGTTATTAGCGAGCTAGAATCACGAACAACTTGGTAGATAATATAGATGGTGGAATTAAAAGCAAGGGCTCTTATACTTTTGCTCTGTTTAAAAAGACTGTGTAGAACTAGGGTTATAGAAATTTGTTCATAATGCAAGCGAACGGTAAACAGCTGTAGCATTTCCTGTGAGAACAGTTCAATTGATTCAGCCAAATCATCACTAATCAGCCACGAGTTCGGTTCAATACTATTGAAAACATCAAGTCCCCGTATGAATCGTAGGACTCCTGCGAAGTAATAATGCCAGAACAAATTTCCGGCAGAATTTCCAAAAACATTTTGTAACAATTTTGACTTATTTCGGCTAAGATTGTCATTTTACCAGAAATTGATGGGCCAGAAACGATCTGAACAAAGAAACGGCCTGAATGGTATTTTAAATTCGTACGTACTGCTGCTGTTGACAACAGTCGAAGTTAAACAACTGTAAATATTATTTTTTCAATGAATAAGTAATAATAATTTTCCCATAGATCTATCTATGTTAACAAGAACAACAAAAACGATATTTCATTCATTTATTAACATAAAAAACACTTTTCTGTTGAACAAGAACAACATTTATTAACAAAACCACTTTTTTTGGACAGCCACAACAACAACTTTATTTGTAAAGCAACATTTTTTCACTTTTTTGTTCAACGACAATATTTATTAACAACAACAACAATGTTTATTATCAAAAACACTTTTTGTTCAACAAGAACATAACTATTTGTACAACAACATTTACTGTCATAAAAAACATTTTTTTTGTACAGCAAGAACACCAACAACTCCAGTAATAGTACACACACATTTTTATACAACAGCACTATTTGTACAACAACATATTGACATAAAAACAACTTACAACTTAAAATAGCACAGTTGAACACTATGAATTTAAAGGATACCTCCCCCCCGGGTAACCACGGGGTGAAGGCCGGCCTCAGGCGGCAGCTGCTGGCCGATAGCCAGCCGCGGGTGGGACCCCCCATCCCCGGGAGCCGCGGCCGAAGACCGGCCGCGGGTGGGGCATCCCGGTCACCGCTGTGGAAAAACTGTATACAATAGTCACTGTCGCTGCTGCAGGTTAGGTTTGAGCATTTGAGTTAATTTATCAGGTTAGGTTAGGTTAGGTTAGGTTGGGTTAGGTTAATTTAATTTATCCAGACCGAGTTGGTGGCGATAGTCTACACATTCAACCCGGTCTGAAATTCGATAGTGGCCGTGGTGGAGTACATTTACACCATTCTCGAGCACAAAGACTTTGTCAGATATAAGGAAACTGCATTCTTTTCAACTCTAAGAGTATAATTTTTATACCGCAGAGTGTGAATCGCATCCACTTGTGCTCTCGGCAATAGACTACTTTCTACACAGGTTCTGTAGACACTCATGTTGAAATTGGTTTTTTACAAAATGTGTAGGCGCCCCTTTACACGCCTGTTTTACATCTTTGTTGGGGGCTTCTACGCAATAAACTGTAGAACCGGGGAACATCCCATTGGATATAAAATCGCTCCCCGTCTATGATTTTTAACATGAGTAGCTGATTGGGGGCCTGACGTTTCACCAACTCGGGGTAGAGGGATGCATTCCAGTTAGTGAAATCCATTCGCGAGCTGATGTGTTCCCCATTTTATAAATCTCCCAATAAATACCAGGGTTTTTACTGTTAACAGCAGAGAATCTGTATCCCCGTAATAAACTAGAACCTCCCCTTCTCTTGGCCATTGTACCTTGCACACATTGTAAAAAAAGGACAACACGAGCTTTTTGGAAATTTCAAGTTCTGGACTACCTCCTTTTATATTCTTGTTCAGTACCACAATTCTCTTTTTCTTGTGTAGAAGAACCATGCTTGTCTCTATGCTCATGAGCGATGTAAAATTGGGTTTTGCAATAATTCGTGCACATTCTTGGGAGTCAGTCATGACGTCACAACGGGATATGTTCCGTGCGCTTTCACACATTTTGCAAAACGCTGAATTTAAAATGAGGTTGTACACTTCTTTTTCTACTTTACTTTTTGCCCGAGAGCGTTTATCGACAATGGTATCGATAAACGTCTTCAAATAAGGTTTTTGACTGAATTGCAGGACCCTATGTATTTTGGTGATCTTGAAACCATTGTTCACCGTCCAGTGCAAAAGCACATGGTGAACAACGATATTCTGTTTAGGGTCTAAACTGCAATCAGTTTCTGCTTGGAGGGGGTCCAGTGCATCCCCATATCATCAAACAGTGATGGATTGTATGGGCTCAGTGAGTTCTTTGTCACTGGTCGATTGATACAGGGGAAAATAAAATCTTTGACAAAATCATGAAGCACCAATGGAATGGGACCGTCAATTTCAAAGAACCATCCTTGTGGCCCATTGTCATCGACGGTGTGAATGTCGTGGATCTCACAAGGATTCTTAAGCCATTTATAGTTTCCACACGGCAAAGAGTAGTGAGACATTGCCGAGGGGTACAATGAGTTCATGTCAAGGAAAACTGCATTTGACTTTACACCAGTGTCTTGCCTGCTTGGATCTGTTGTCAAAACGCGATCTCAATAAAAAACATGCCCACCCTTCATTGATCTTTCTACAAAAAGGTTTTGATCTACATCAGTGATCAACCCTATTTCTTCTCTACTAATTTTTAAAATCAAGTCCATCACCAAATGTGGTGTGGAAAAATAATAGCCTATATCTAGTCCAAACTCTGAACAGATGTGGTCTGTGTTTTTACAGACAATATCTAACAGAGTCAAAACGTCACAGGCCGAGTACAGTCTACAATAATCCCACCCATTTTTACATTTACCCTTAGCCCAGACCTTCTTGGCAAATTCGTATTCCTCGGCAGTGCATGCACTGTTGTTGAGTGAATTGTAGCAAGCTTCAATTGGAAGTAGATTGTCCTTGCTTAACCAAGTACCAGAACAGTAATAGTCGTATGCATATAAACATTTACAGGTCAGTAGGTCATACATTTTACTGTCTTGAAAGTGCTGTTTAAGCAAAGGAAAACTATCAAAATTGTCGCTTTTCTGCACTTGAATCAATTGACTCAATGCCTTTGGGAAAAAACTAAAAGAATCTAAAAACCTGATTTTATTCCAACACGTATGCCCGTTATTCACTACCTGCCATTTCAACTCGAGAAGTACCAACTTCGCAGCTGATTTGGGGATGATGTTATAGGTAAATGAATTTTTTACCCTTGGACTATCTACTCCCCCTCCCTCCCTGTGCATACGTGCCAAAGCCGGTAAAATAAATTTTAAATCATAATTTGCGTTTGTGAATGAAAACCGGTATAAAAAACTGCTGGCTTACATTCACATTGCATGATTGATGTGTTACCCCTCTAAAATTGCTACCCCCTGATTACATTTCCTAACACAAATGATTGTGGTCTCTGACTTACCCCTTCCCCCCTCTTTTCCCCCTATTCACTTTCCCTTTAGCCCCCTATTCAAACTCCCCCTTACAAACCCAGCAAATTTTTTGATTTTTTATCGCTAAACGATCCTCTGCAGACAGCAACATTGGGTAATGGGTATTTCTCAAACGAGAAATAGCGCCATTTGCATTGCCAATTAATTTGGTCAGTGCCTTGATCATGCACTCGTCCTCATCCGACGTTTCAACTATTTCTAACAACTGCATAGTGTTAGAGTTATCTCTTTGCGCATGGGCGTAAGAGACTCCAATGACTTGATTTTCTTTGATTCGATTCGGAATTCGAGAATCGTTCACTTCCACTACCTTTGCTTCACAATCCAAAGAGATTTTATTGCTTCGGAGGAGGTTATTTTGGAAACTTTTAAAACGTAAAATGGCCCTATCATCCGAAACTGTTTCGACTAACTGGGAGACATACCGCCTACAATGTTTCATGTGATTCTGTAGCCAGAAATCACAATGAAATCGAGAAAGGCATATCGGGCAATAGAAACATGTCCCCATATTCTTACCCTCCCCCAGAAGTCTACTGATGTCTTTAATAGGATTAAAATAGCCAATTGCATTAGGCTCACTAGGAGGTGTGTACAACAACCAAACCCAGTACTTCACCAATTCAATTGACGGGCCCCTTACCGGGAACAAGACTCCTTTTTATTAGAACGAAAACCCTCTTGAAATTCAGTTTCATACTGAACCACAGTAACGCTGATATTTAAATGGGCATTGGCCCTTTCAAGAATATTAATGGATCTTTGCGTTGCTAGGTATTTTTCCTCTAAATATGAAAAATATACAGTGGGAAAATTGGAACCCACTTTCCCATGTACAGCCCAGGATTCAAAATTTTACTTTGTGGCTTTATCTTTCAAAGGTCGGAAAGCTGAGATGAGGAAAGCGTACATGAAACATTTTTGACCTGTTTCAAAATAGATTCGTTGAATGCCTTTGCAACCCTCTAAATTGGGATTATATTTTAAAACTATAGACCCCTGCCCCACCCCCTCTTAAAATAAAATCTTTTTTAAATTTACAAATATTTTTACTTAAATTTTAAATAAAAAAACCACAGATCCACTCCCATTTTCGTTATAATTTTCGAGATGCATAATAATATGGTCTATGGCTATATCAAAATTTTGGTTTAATGTGTTTGGGGGAATGATGGACGTGGGGGGGGGGGGCTAATTTCCCTCCTATCACTTTCGATTATTAAAAAGGGCACTAGCCCTTTGAATTTCCAATCGAATGATTCTTTTTTAAGGTTTCTACGACAACGCCTTCTATAAAAACCTTAAATGCCCCCAGGTCATAACTTAAAACCCTTGCCCTAAGGGTTGTGGGGGAGTGTCCTCCTCAAAAACATATTTTCTATCTGGAAATCAACTACGCTGAACAAAATGACTATCTGAAAATTTTGATTAGATGTGTTTGGGGGAATGATGGACGTGGGGGGGGGGGCTAGTTCCCCTCCAATCACTTTCGACTACTAAAAAGGGCACTAGCCCTTTGAATTTCCGATAGAATGAGCCTTTTTTTAAATTTCTACGACCACGCCTTCTATAAAAACCTTATATGCCCCCAGAGCATAACTTAAAACTCTTGCCCTGAGGCTTGTGGAGTATGTCCTCCTATCTCTTTGGTCGCTTAAAAGAGGCACTAGAATTCTTGAATGAGTCTTCTCACAATATTCTAGGACTACTTGATCGATACGATCATCCCTGGAAAAAAACAAAAACAAATAACTAAACAAACAACCAAACACGCATCCGTGATCTTTTTCCTGGCAAAAATACAAAATTCCATATTTTCAAACAATTCGTGGTAACAAACTGTATGTAAGGAGCGACCCGGCTCAATAGTAACCGAAACTCTAAAAAACGGAATTTTGATACCAGCAGATACATGAAAAGAATCGGATCTTTCTGCTGATTTCAAATATATAAGTTTCATCAACTTTAGTCTTACCCATCAAAAGTTTTGGACCTGAAAAAATCTGCCCTATTTTCAAAAAAAGGAGGAAACACCCCCTGAAAGTAATAGAATCTTAATGAAAATCAAACTATGAGATTAAGCGTTACAGAAAACCCTGCTGTAGATGTTTCAAGCTCCTATCTGCAAAAATGTGGAATTTTGTATTTTTTGCCAGAAGAAAGATCACAGATGCGTGTTTATTATTTTTGTTTTCCATGGGTGATCGTATCGATCCAGTACTCCTAGAATATCGTGAGAGGGTCGTTTCGAATGGAAATTAAACATTCTAGTGCCGTTTTTAAGTGACCAAAAAATTGGAGGGCAACTTGGCCCCCTTCCAGAATAATTTTTTCCCGAAGTCACCCAATCAAAATTTTGAGATAGCTATTTTGTTCAGCATAGTCGAAAATTTTATAAGTTTGTCTTTGAGGATGACTTAATTCCCCATAGTTCTCGGGGGAAGGGCTGCAAGTTATGAACTTCGCCCATTGTTTACATATAATATCGGTTATTGGGAAGTATACGGTCGTTTTCAGGAGGGATTTTTTATGAGGGGGGGGGGTAGGAGGAGGGGGTTAAATGGGAGAATCTTTCCATGGAGGAAGTCTCCTTGGGAGAAGGGACATTTCTATGAAGGGGGTGCCGGATTTCCCAGTATTATTTAAAAAGCGATCAGAAATTAAATAGTATTATACGAAAATAAAATTTTGTTTTGTTATACAAAAACAAAAACAAAATTTTGATTTTTTTTGATAAATATTTTGTACTGGAGGCACAAGTGAGCACATAAGGATTGAAGTCATAATATTTGGGGATTTACTCCATTTTCTTTTTAGATTTAAAATTTTCAAATTGGGGTTCTGGATTCAATCTTCATTTATCTGTAAGTTTTTTTTGGAGACTTATTTAGGTAATTGCCTGGGAATTATTTTTTTGCTACGGGTCAAAAACAGATTTATTGATTAGGATTGTTGAGTAATTGCGTTACCTTTTCTCTTTTAAAGGTCTAATTTTTTTTCACTTGGATGTTTTTTTCTGTTTTCTTACTTTTTGTAGATCAATAAGCACTTTTTTCAAACTTCTGTTTATAATTAGGTATCTAGAGTAAAGTGTTTTTTTTTGGGGGGGGGTTACAATTTGAAGGTATTGGATGTAGTCATTTCTGTTGGATTGAACTATACGTGTCAAGATAAATTTTTTGTGTAAGTGTGTTATGTCTTAAGCTAATATTAATTTTTTCTTTTTTTAACGTCTTAGGTTTAGTGTTAGAATTAACATTTTCATAGAATTAGTATTTTCTTATATGTCTTCCTGTTTGGGGTTTAATTTCTGTGCATATAGTCTCTGCTCTTGAACATCTTAGAATAAAGCTTGTTTTAACTTTAAGAATTAGTTCACGAGGCTCAAGCTGTTTTTTTTTGGGTTGATCTCTTTTAATACAGACTTTAACCTTTTTTAACAACCTCTTTAACCACTTTTTTACAACATCTTTAACCTCCAGACTTTAACCTCTTTTAATACAAACAATAGATACAATTAATGCATATGGATAAATAAATTTTAAAACAAATGAAAATTAACTTAAATATACAAATTAAGCTTGAAACGAACAAAAATCACTACGAGCAAGAACTTTCAATTTCTATTGGAAAGAGACACCTGTAAACCTTCGAAGACGACTCCTTCTAATTGATATGCCTCTGGGAGAGGAAATTAATAAGAACATATTGGAGCCGTATGGCCTTTACTATAGGCAACGCTATAGCGTTGCCTCTGTTTTTAGCTGTTTTCTCTCGCGCTGCAGTCAATGTTTAAGGGGTCAAAGTTTTGTATTGTATTGGGTTAGTTACGTTAGATTTCATGTTTTTGTGTGTGAGGCACAAGTTTATATTTGGTATTTTAAATATTGTGCTTGGGTTTATGGTTTCAAATTAAGGTTCGTCTTTAATTTCTAGTGTTTACGGTGCGTTTTTTTTTATACATTTTTTCTTTTTTAGGGGGATGGGTCCAAAGGATGCCTCCCCCCACTTGATGAAAAGACAAAGTCGATGGATTCCTCACCCGAGGCCACATCCCTGTGGAAGAAGCTGAGAGCCTGGCAAGCGATAGAGCAACCTGGTTGCGCCTGGTATCATCGTTTTCTATGCCGAACCCTCGGCAGGAGCCTTAAGTCAAGCAAGTCAAGTCTTTTTTTGGTGAAAGTAATCATTTGATGCCTAGCTTAGTTGTTGCCTAGCTGCCCTCCAATCTTTTTGGTTGCTTAAAAGAAGCGGTAGAATTTTTGAATGAGCCCTCTCACAATATTCTAGGACTACTTGATCGATACGATCAACCCTGGAAAAAAACAACAGTACTAAGGCCTTATCGACTCCATGGCGAACAACTTGCTGCCATCTATAATCGAGTCTAATGGTTTTTCTCACTGAGGATGTTTTTTCATGGTTTTTCTCACTGTTTGATGGATGTTAATATAAGTTCAACAACATTGCTAAATGTTTCTTGGAAGTCAACAACAATTGTAGGATTATCGAGTCTAACGGGTCAATGACCTCATTGAAGGTCAATTTGTTTGTTGTTTTCTTGGATGTCAACATAAGTTCACATCAACAATTGCTTGATTATGGAGTCTAACAGGACAGAGTCAATGAAACCTCTTTCTAGGTCAATTCGATTGTTGTTTCCAAATGTTATTGATCCGCTAGCGGATAAGATCATGTGTCTCTTTCTAAGCCAATCAGGGAGTTACGTAAGGTTTTCCATTACATCACAATTCTCCTTGAGATTTTGTATATAAAGGACATGCGTTGAGGTTAAATTATCATATAGTCTCAAGCCACCATTCATAGAGAATCAAATATTATTGACATGGAAACTTTGGCTACGATGATTAATAATGTGAGTTCTGTTTAGTAAATTTTCTTAGGTTATTTCAAAATAAAATCATTTTACATAGTCCCCCTCCAGTATATTCAAATTTAGGTAAATCCCCGCCAATACAAACTCCACTATGCTATCTTTATAGTCATTAGAAAGCGTAAAACATGCACTTTTTTACCAAGTAAACCCCTCATCCCTCCTCCCACCACTCATCACCAATTAATTCTTTCATTTGAAGTAGCTTCTCAAATTGTCCTTCCACATGCATATAAAATTTTAAAAATAGGGTAATTTAGACACTTTGAAAATAGGCTATTTTCTTTTATAGATTACATTACACTTTTTAAGCACTTTACTCGTAGGACACTAAAATCAGTATTATACAGGTCTGAGAGGATATTTTCCACCATAAAGTCGTTCAGACGTGGATTGCCTACATAAATTTTGAGAAACTGCTTGTAAGTATAGCCACGACATCTGAACACAAAATATAGTAGCGCATGGAAGCCACAGCTTTTAGTCGTCAGATCCTGCACTCTCTTCCGATTTTGAATAATAGTTTTCCCACTGCTCTCAATATAGCTGCTGATGTCAGGAGTATAGAATGTATAGGGTAAGCCAAGAGGATCAAAAAATTCAATCGTCTTCATTGTTTGAGAGATGCACAACCAATGACCTGTCTGCACAGTCGATGGACTGCTATTTACACTAATTAGGGTATTGTTGACACTTTGAATTTTTCCAAGAAAGTCCGAGGGCAGACAATAGGATCTGTATTTGGACATGTAGGGGTCCATATTAAATACATTGATTATTTGACTGGTGTTCATGGTAGAACACTACCTTCGGGAGTGATTTCCCAATAGGTTTCAAATTGATTTAGCGAGATTAGTGTGATACTCTCCGGTAATGGGTCGGTAAATGTACACTCTAAACGAACACTCCCCGTACGTACTATACTCATATCCTGAATGCCAGACGAATCCAATACAATGATACCATGTGTTTTAGCAAACATTTCTTCGGTTATACCATTTTCAAATAGTTGTGAATCATGATCTAGGGTTTGCATGGTCAACTCATACAATGTCCTATAGGATTTATCAAAAGATAGATTGTAGAGTGGGATTCCATTTACTTTGCAGACAAAAGATGAAAGCCCAAACATTTCAAATTTATGTGGGCATCCAGTCCACGATCCTATTGCACTAGAACTTTTTACAAATGCCAAGGCCAGTTTTGATGGAATTTCACCATTGATAAAGGATGAGTCGGTGAAGGTGCGTGAGCCTGTGCCAATATGACATTGATTGGTGATTATATGAGGAACAAGTAGTTTAATATTATTTCCAATAGCTCTCAGTTTTTCCACTGCCAAAGCAACAGAACTCATAACCTGTTGTTTGCGTACATGTAGCATTGGCGAGGTGAGGGAGAGAGTTACATCAGGATTGACAGCAAGTTCCTTTCGAAAAATGAAATTGGATGGTGCAAGCGTCAATTTTATATCCACTATAATATTGGGTGGTAGCCATTGAGGTATATTAAATATTTCATGATCTATTTTTCCAACTAGATGTAATTAACTAGTTGTAGCATTTTTAAGTGCATCTGTACTCTTAGTATTAGTAATATATTCATATCCATTGGAGGTGCCTCTCAATTCCTTGTATGACTTGGGTTCCATCTGCATGAATTGCATCTAGCTTTTATAATTTGAAAGATTGTTACTAGTGCTCACCAGTGTTCCATTTATGTAGACACTGATTTCACGAAATAAATCATGTAATACAAAATTTTCATAGGATATTCCATCGGCAAGAATTGGTAATGTATTATCGGATTTCCGGACTTTCATTCCTAAATCTGTAAATTTTGAAGCTATGTCCATAAAGTAGTGTTCATTTGAATAAATTTGAAAGTGGACATTATTGCAGAGGGGTTGTTGTGGATAAAATTGTTCATAGTATCCATGTTTTACACTCAAATCAATATTTTTTGCATTGAATAGATTCAATGAGGAGGTGATTGAAGGTTGGGAATCCTTATGCGATAGATATGACATCTTAGGAAAAGAAATCTAGTTTCAATCTAACAATTCTCTTCCTGGGGCTTCTTCTTCTACTGTTTACAGTGCGTGTCGGCTTTTTCTTCTTTTCTTTGACAGGGGTAATGTCTTTCGTTTCTGTCCTGAGTAGAGACTTATGAGTGGTGCACTGTTTTTTGATCTTTTTAAACCTTTTCCATTTTGTTTTAATCTCTCGCCAAGGGTTCGCTCACTGGACCTAAGATTTTCCGAAACACTTTTTTTTTAAATCCGTGCCAGAGCCCCAATCGTATAGTGTAGAGGATGCAAAATCTTTCGCAGCCGGTAAAATATACTTTCTAGCCAAAGTTAGTCCAGAGCGAAACAGCTTAACATACCAACTGCCAAGACCATAACCAGACATTGACGAGCGACCTTTGTAATAGTCCATTCCATTACCCTGTTGTCTTGGACCAAGAGTATTAACATAGCAGTCAATATTAGGACAACGGAATGCCGCTTTTCTATTGTAAATCTTGTTGTTGAACGATAGATCGAAAACTGTATGTTATCACAATCAAGCTAATTGTTATCACCTGGGAATGGTCCAACTAAATTTTTGGCGTTATCTCATAGGGTTTTAAATAGAACGTTTTCACGGGAATGCACCAAAAATGTCTTATTTTCTAATGATGTTTATTATCTTGATGGGTTTTTCGTTCAAAAACTCGTTGGAGGAGAACATTGCTATTGCCCACCCGGGATGTTTCCACAAATGAAGCGTAGAGAAACATACATGTGTCCCTAGAGAAGACAGGCGGATAGTCAGCAAAAATAAAATTAGTGTTTCCAGCACTTTAACCATTGATTATATTGAGCTTAAAGCCAAGAACATCTTTTAGATTATCATTGAAAATAACCTTTTCATTGGCAATGGGTGAACTAATGTAGATCTTGCCGTCCTCCTTTGAATAGTTGAATTGAAAAGCTCCTTTTTTACGAGCGGAATTTCTTTTATTGATAGAACGACGTAAATTATTCATACAGGTGAGTAATTCATAGGGTAATTCAAAATATGGATAATTCATCCAATTGATTTTTTGAATTTGTTCTTGATCACCTGAGGGTGGCGGCCAATCAGAGGATCTAATTTTTATATGATATTTACGGTCTTTTCTCAGGACATATGTATTTTTGAGAATACAGTCGACAAGAGCCACTTCATACGTGCCTTCGCATTTGATGGTGGGAGAGTGTTTTATCCGAAAATCACTTGTTCTATTCAAATCATTGTAGAGAGGATCAGAAACATTGGACATGAAAGTCACATAGAAATCATTGGGCATTGTTAATGTCTTCAACACTAACCCAAGATTCAAAATCAGAGTTGTATCCTAGCCAGCGAACAAGCAACTGTCTCTTGCCCCTGCGAGTACGACTCTTCAATATCTTTTCAATTTGATAAATTTCACTAGTGTCCTATAGCAATCCTATTCGAGAATACTTTCTAAAGCATGAGCAACTTCAACACCTCTCTTTGATTGCAATGGAATGGCATAGGCATAGCGACTAAAGACACTGATTACCACTAGAATATATTTGTAGGCTGCATTGTGACATCGTTGAATTGCGTCAAAAGTTAAAAGATCAGTTTGCATTATATGCAGAGGGAAAAAGGCTTTAGTTTGTCGATATTGTTTACCACAATGCCTGCGATTCCGATGCAGTGTGTAACTCGGTTCATTTTCTAGATAATATTTAGCATTTTTTAATGTGCTGCCATCTATGTCAGAGGCAACTTTAGAAAGCGTTGTGGGGGAACTTAGACTTCCCGCTTCACCAATAGTATCATTTTGAACGCAAACACGAAGTGTAATGTCCACTACCCTTTGCACACTGGAGGGTGTATCAATAAGTCTTCGCTTTTGATTAGCCACTGGTGTTATAAAATCATTGTTGCTGCGGCTGCTAGTATTATCCAATATTGAATCTTATTTTTTTTTAAATGGTGGTGTTGGTGCTGTTGGAGGACTATATTCTCTTAGTTTCTTTAGAATTTGCTTATTGCCAATAAGACTTTTGGGGAAGTTTGATGCATTTAGAAAGGTGTATAGATTATTGACAAATGAAAAAAGTCCTTTATGCTTTATAACCATATCGAAAATTAAATCAACTAAATTACAACCTTTTCTCTGAATTATAATTTGTTTCCCTGTGCTATCAACTAGAACTTGATGATCACCACCAGTTTCTGACAGGAGATATGTCAATACTCTTTTACTCTGTTATCGATAGGTCACTGGCGATAGGTTTCCAAGTGTTGTCACTATGGAATTCAATTCCTTCTCCTTTGATTGTGTAGAATCTTAAGGAGACATTTCCTGTTTAGGGGGATCTGTGACAATGGCGGTGGATTGCTCACGATAAGGATTATGTTTGTCCACGCGTTGCAATGCATCTTGAAGTAAAACTAGTTTTTTATTATCGGCAATATTCTCATCATTAATGAATTTGCTTAGATTGTCTTCAAAATGTTCCACGGGCGAGAGGACAAGTTCGAATGGCGTTAATTTATAGGTTTAGCCATCTATAGAAAACTGTTTACAAGTCCTGCAATTATTCGCGGTAAAAGTGTGAAAAAGCTACCGCCCGCTTGAAGGAGACGTTTTCTTTTAAAAATTTTTCCCTTGTTTTTGCAAGCCGAGGCAAGTACAGAGGAACGATGTTGCTTTGTCTGTTGTCTAACACCGTCTGGCAAGTGTACATTGCTCTCAGTTAAATGTAAACAAACTTCAGATATTAGATTAATGAAATCATTGTCAACACCATGTTTGAGTATAGCCTTCCTTAGTGGAGGTTTTGAAGTGCCTAAAACGGAAAATAAATGCCGTTGTTCGTGTAGTTTCTTCAGTGTCATGATGGCAACTAATATCCTTTTCTACTGTTCACCGGAAGATATGCAGTAATTTCTTTGTCGAAAATATCTTTGACTACACGTATATTCACGGATGCGTTCTGATTAAGATCTAGCAAAATGTACTCATAGGGCTTATTTTGTAGCCTGACTGTACGCTTAAAGTAGAAATTTGGAGGCACCGGGATATATTAGCTTATTGAGAGTTATTAGCGAGCTAGAATCACGAACAACTCGGTAGATAATATAGATTGTGCAATTCAAAGTAAGGGTTCTCATACATTTACTCTGATGAAACAGATTGTGTAGAACTAGGGTTATGGAAATGTGTTCATAATGAGAGCGAACGGTAAACAGTTGTAGCATTTCCTGTGAGAACTGTTCAATTGATTCAGCCGAATCATCAATAATCAGCCACGAATTTGGTTCAATACTATTGAAAACGTCAAGTCCCCGTAGGACTCTTGTTAAATACTATAGCAATAATAAATTTTCTTTGATTTTTACAAAAAATTTTTATTACAATTTTGAATTATTTTAGCTAAAAGTGTCGTTTTCCCAGACATTGATTGGCCACACAGAAACGATCTGAATGGTGTTTTAAATTGATACATACTGCTGCTGTTGACAACAGTCAGACTACAACTAAATGTAAGCCATACATGTTCAATGAATAAGTAGTAATAATTTTCCCATAGATCTATCTATGTTAACAAGAACAAAAAAAACGACATTTCATTCATTTATTAACATAAAAAACACTTTTCTGTTCAAAAAGAACAACATTTATTAACAAAAACACTTTTTTTGGACAGCCACAACAACAACTTTATTTGTAAAACAACATTTTTTCACTTTTTTGTTCAACAACAATATTTATTAACAATAACAACAATATTTATTATCAAAAACACTTTTTTTCAACAAGAACAAAACTATTTGTACAACAACATTTATTGTCATAAAAAACACTTTTTTGTACATAAAGAACAAGAACAACACTATTTGTACACATACATTTTTGTACAACAGTACTATTTGTACAACAACATATTGACATAAAATCAACTTAAAATAGCACAGTTGAACACTATGAATTTAAAGGATACCTCCCCCCCGGGTAACCACGGGGTGAAGGCCGGCCTCGGGCGGCATCTACGAGCCGAAAGCCAGCCGCGGGTGGGACCCCCCACCCCCAGGAGCCGCGCCCGAAGGCCGGCAGCGGGCGGGGCCCCCCGGGCACCGCTGTGGAATAACTGTATACAATAGTCGCTGTCGCTGCTGCAGGTTAGGTTTGAGCATTTGAGTTAATTTATCAGGTTAGGTTAGGTTGGGTTAGGTTAGAGCATTTAGGTTAATTTATCAGGTTAGGTTAGAGCATTTAAGTTAATTTATGAGGTAAGGTTAGGTTGGGTTATGTTAATTTAATTTATCCAGACCGAGTTGGTGGCGATAGTCTGCACATTCAACCCGGTCTGAAATTCGATAGTGGCCGTGGGTGAGTACATTTACACCATTATTGAGCACAAAGACTTTGTCGGATATAAAAAAAACTGCATTCTTTTCAACTCTAAGAGTATAATTTTTATACCGCAGAGAGCGAATTGCAAGCACTTGTGCTCTCGGCACTAAACTACTCTCAACACAGGTTCTGTAGACACTCATGTTGAAATTGTTTTTTACAAAATGTGTAGGCACCCCTTTACACGCCTGTTTTACATCTTTGTTGTGAGCTTCTACGCAATAAACTGTAGGACCCGGGAACACCCCGTTGGATATAAAATCACTCCCCGTCTCTGATTTTAACATGAGTAGCTGATTGGGGGCCTGACGTTTCACCAACTCGGGGTAGAGGGATGCATTCCAGTTATTGAAATCCATTCGCGAGCTGATGTGTTCCCCATTTTATAAATCTCCCAATAAATTCCCGGGTTTTTACTTTTAACAGCAGAGAATCTGTATCCCCATAATAAACTTGAACCTCCCCCTCTCTTGGCCATTGTACCTTGCACACATTGTAAAAAAAGGACAACATAAGCTTTTTGGAAATTTCAAGTGCTAAACTACCTCCTGCTATATTCTTGTTCAGTACCACAATTCTCTTTTTCTTGTGTAGAAGAACCATGCTTGTCTCTATGCTCATGAGCGATGTAAAATTGGGTTTTGCAATAATTCGTGCACATTTTTGGGGGTCAGTCATGACGTCACAACGAGATATGTTCCGTACGCTTTAATTTATTTTTCCAAACACACATTTTAAAAAAACGATTTACATTTCTTTCTCTACTTTACTGTCTGCCCGAGAGCGTATATCGATAAAGGTGTCAATAAACGTCTTTAAATAGGGTTTGTGACTGAATTGCAAGACCCGGTGTATTTTGGTGATTTTGAAACCATTGCTCACCATCCAGTGCAAAAGCACATGGTGAACAACGGTATTCTGTTTAGGGTCTAAACTGCAATCAGTTTCTGCCTGGAGGGGGTCCAGTGCATCCTCATATCATCAAACAGTGATGGATTGTATGGGCTCAGTGAGTCCTTTGTCACTGGTCGATTGATACAGGGGAAAATGAAATCTTTGACAAAATCATGAAGCACCAATGGAATGGGACCGTCAATTTCAAAGAACCATCCTTGTGGTCCATTGTCATTGACGGTGTGAATGTAGAGGAACTCACAAGGATACTCAAGCCATCTATAGTTCCAACACAGCAAAGAGTGGTCAGACATTGCCGAGGGGTACAATGAGTTCATGTCAAGGAAAACTGCATTTGACTTTACACCAGTGTCTTGCCGGCTTGGATTTGTGTTCAAAGCGCGATCTCCATGAAAAATATACCCACCCCTCATTCATCTTTCTACAAAAGGTGTTGATTCATATCTGTGATCAACCCTATTTCTTCCCTACTAATTTTTAAAATCAAGTCCATCACCAAATGTGATGTGGAAAAATAATAGCCTATATCTAGTCCAAACTCTGAATAGATTTGGTCTGTGTTTTTACAGACAATATCTAACAGAGTTAAAACGTCACAGGCCGAGTACAGTCTACAATAATCCCACCCATTTTTACAATTACCCTTTGCCCAAACCCTCCTGACAAATTCGTATTCCTCGGCAATGCATGCACTGCTGGTGAGTGAATTGTAGCAAGCTTCAATTAGAGGTAAATTGTCCTCGCTTAACCAAGTACCAAAACAGTAATAGTCGTATGCATATAAACATTTACAGGTCAGTGGGTCATACACTTTACTGTCTTGAAAGTGCTGTTTAAGCAAAGGAAAACTATCAAAATTGTCGCTTTTCTGCACTTGAATCAATTGACTCAATGCCTTTGGGAAAAAACTAAAAGAATCTAAAAACCTGATTTTATTCCAAAACGTATGCCCTTTATTCAATAACTGCCATTTCAACTCGAGAAGCACCAACTTCTCAGGTGATTTGGGGATGATGTTATAGGTAAATGAATTGTTTACCCATGGACTATCTACTCCCCCTCCCTCCCTGTGCATACGTGCCAAAGCCGGTAAAATAAATTTTAAATCATAATTTGCGTTGTGAATGAAAACCGGTATAAAAAACTGCTGGCTTACATTCACATTGTATGATTGATGTGTTACCCCTCTAAAATTACTACCCCCTGATGATATTTCCTAACACAAGTGATTATGGTCTCTGACTTTCCCCTTCTTTCCTCTTTTCCCCCCAGTCCGTTTCTCCATAGCCCCCTCTTCAAATTCCCCCTTACAAATCCCACATATTTTTTTATTTTTAATCACGAGATTATTCTCTGCAGACCGCAAAATTGGACAATTAGTGTTTTTCAGATGAAAACAACTTCATTTCCGTTGAAAATTAATTTAGCAAAAGTCTTGATTATAATATCATCCTCATCCAACATTTCGACTACTTCCCAAAACTGCCCAATGCTAGAGTTATCTCTTTGTACTTGGGCGTAAGAGACTGCAATGACTCTATTTTCTTTGATTCGATTCGGAATTCGAGAATCGTTCACTTTCACTACCTTTGCTTCACAAACCAAAGGTATTTTATTGCTTTAGAGGAGGGTATTTTGGAAATTTTTAATACGTAAAATGGCCCTATCACCTGAAACTGTTTCCACTGACTGGTAGCCATACCGTCTACAATGCTTCATATGATTCCGTAGTTTTAAATCACTAAGAAATCGAGACAGGCATGTTGGGCAGTAGAAACGTGTCCCTATTTTCTTACCCTCCCCCAAAACTTTACTGATGTCTTTAATTGGATTAAAATAGCCAATTGCATTAGGCTCACTAGGAGGTGTGTACAACAACCAAACCCAGTACTTTACCAATTCAATTGACGGGCCCCTTACTGGGAACAAGACTCCTTTTTATTAGAACGAAAACCCTCTTGAAATTCAGTTTCATACTGAACCACAGTAACGCTGATATTTAAATGGGCATTGGCCCTTTCAAAAATATCAATGGATCTTAGCGTTACTGGGTATTTTCCCTCTAAACATGAAAAATATATAGTGGGAAAATTGGAACCCACTTTCCCATGTACA
Source organism: Artemia sp. Qi Xiang Cuo (assembly GCF_049724085.1). Lineage (NCBI taxonomy): Eukaryota > Metazoa > Arthropoda > Branchiopoda > Anostraca > Artemiidae > Artemia > Artemia sp. Qi Xiang Cuo. The sequence goes on along the minus strand of NC_142796.1, from coordinate 2,200,270 downwards.
GCCCAGGATTCAAAATTTTTCTTTGTGGCTTTATCTTTCAAAGGTCGGAAAGCTGAGATGAGGAAAGCGTACATGAAACATTTTTGACCTGTTTCAAAATAGATTCGTTGAATACCTTTGCAACCCTCTAAATTGGGATTATATTTTAAAACTATAGACCCCTCAGATGCCCCACCCCCTCTTACAATAAAATCTTTCTTAAATTTACAAATATTTTTACTTAAATTTTAAATAAAAGAACCACAGGTCCACTCCTATTTTCGTTATAATTTTCGAGATGCATAATAATATGGTCTATCCAATCCATAAAAACTGTTTCATAATTTTATAAATGTGGGTAGACCACTAGCATCTCTGTATGTACATAATGGTCATAAACTTCATTTTTGCCCTCATTTAAATAAAACACCTTAAAAAAAATTGAAACCTCCATAGCTTCCCTACCCCCCCCCCACAACTGAATCTGGTTTTCTAACAGTGCACAAATTTTATCTACATATTCATGGACAATTTCTATAGGGTCAAATGCAAAATTTCCCCCATAAGCGAATTAAATGGACCTCCAAAAGTCGCAGTGTAGACGACTATCGTATTTAAATCAAATTTGACAGCTGAAAGTCTGGAAATGTCATACATTGGGTATTGTTACCTTCTTGTATATTATCTCCCCCTCCCCCACCTTTTTCAATAATAGGGCTATAAGAAACTTTTTCATTTGTTTAAAATATATTTGTGTAATAAGTGGTGGAAGAGCTTACCGTCAATTCCCGTGTAAAAATCATTTAACAGCTACATAGTATTCAAATTGCCCAAAGTCAAATGTCTCTGCTCAACTTTGATACTTTCTACACTAGAATAATTACTTAAAAAATCATCGCTAGCGACAAGTATTTTATTAGCGATACTATTCCATTCACTGATTTGTGAATTGCTGTGAAACGCCGTTGATGCATCTTCTTCTTCTCCAACTGATGAGGACGGCGACAAGGAATATGGAACCAATGTAATCTATAAGAGAAAATAGCTTATTTTCAAAGTGTCTTAATCACCCTATTTTTAAAATTGGATTATTATTTACATGTGCTAAGTAGCATTTGCTTAATTCACTACTACATAAATCCTGAAAGTTCCACCTTAATATAAGATATTTTCAATCTAAACATGACATATTAGGTTTTGATTTCGTTCAAACACTCCCTCCAAAAAAAATTCATATTAATACTCTTTATCTGCTTTGGAAAAAAACATGATTTGAAATGAATAGCCTAACTCCTTCAGATAGAAAGTTGTTTTTTTTTAAATTTGTAGAGGTCGTAGAGCGTGGTCGTAGAGAGTATTGTGTATCCAATAGGTGAAAACAATAAAGAGTTTATTACTAATGTGCGATTTTATTATGATTTCTTGAATTAATTTCTGTATTGTGCAACCCAATGGTGAATTCAAGAAAGGGTTTGTTACTTATTTAGAATTTTGTCATAATTTCTTGAATGAAATGAATAAAACTATTCTAAAGAATAAAGACGGGTTAAGCTTAAAGATATTTATTGCTTAAACGTATTAACAGATAAAATTTCCGTATTGTGTATCCAAGAGGCGAAAACAATAAAGAGTTTGTTACTTACTTGCAATTTTTTCAAAATTTCTTGAATGAAGTATCTGTACTGTATATCCAAGAGGTGAAACCAATAAAGAGTTTGTTACTTACTTAAAAATATTTTCATAATTTCTTGAATGAAATTTCCGTATTGTGTATCCAAGAGTTGACTCCAAGAAAGAAATTGTTACTTACTGAGAATTTTTTCATAATTTCTTGAATTAAATTTCTACATCGTGTATCTAAGTCGTGAAAACAATAAAGAGTTTGTTACTTACTTGGAATTTTGTCATAATTTCTTGAATGAAATGTCTTTTTGTTTATCCAGCAGGTGAATTCAAGAAAGAATTTGCTACTTTCTTACAATTTTTTCATAATTTCTTAAATGAAATTTCTGCATTATGTATCCACGAGGTGACTTCAGGAAAGAGTTTGTTACTTGCTTACAATTTCTTCATAATTTCTTAAATGAAATTTCCGTATTGTATATCCAAGAGGCGAAAACAATAAAAAGAGTTTGTTACTTACTTGCAATTTTTTCACAATTTCTTGATTGAAGTATCTGTACATTATATCCAAGAGACGAAATCAATAAAGAGTTTGTTACTCACTTAAAAATATTTTCATAATTTCTTCAATGAATTTTCAGTGCTGCGTATCCAGGAATTGACTTCAAGAAAGAACTTGTTACTTACTGAGAATTTTTTCATAATTTCTTGAATTAAATTTCTACATCGTGTATCTAAGTCGTGAAAACAATAAAGAGTTTATTACTTACTTGCGATTTTATTATGATTTCTTAAATTAAATATTTTTAATGTGTCCCGAAAGCGAATGTCAAACCACGAAATACTAAAATTAACTTCTCAAATAACAAACTCTAGGAAACAAATACCAATGAAAATGTAAGAAACCTATGTCAAAAAACCCTAAACAGCTAATCAAAAATTCTAATTCATGGTTTCAGGCATGTAAAATAATGAAATACTAAAGTTAACTTCTCAAATAATAAACCCCAGGAGTCAAACACACACGAAAACCTAAAAAACCTAGGTCTGAAAATCCTAAACAGCCAATTAAATATTCTAATTCATGATTTCAGTCAAGTCAAACCATTAAATACTAAAGTTAACTTCTCAAATAATAAACCCTAGGAAACTAACACTCACGAAAATCTAACAAACTTTGGTCAGAAAACCTAAACAGCTAATTAGCTGTTCTATTTCATGATTTCAGGCACGTCAAATCACGAAATACTAAAGTTAACTTCTCAAATAATAAACTCCAGGAAACAAACACCCACGAAAATCTAAAAACCCTAGGTCTGAAAACCCTAAACAGCTAATTAACTATTCTAATTTATGATTTCAGGAACGTAAAACCACAAAATACTAAAGTTAACTTCTCAAATAATAAACCCCAGGAGTCAAACACACACGAAAACCTAAAAAACCTAGGTCTGAAAATCCCCAAACAGCCAATTAAATTGTCTAATTCATGATTTCAGGCAAGTCAAACCACGAAATAATAAAGTTAACTTCTCAAATAATAAACCCCAGGAACCTAACACACACGAAAATCTAAAAAACTAAGTCTGAAAACCCAAACAGCTAATTAACTATTCTAGTTCATGATTTCAGGCACGTCAAAACATGAAATACTAAAGTTAACTTCTCAAATAATAAACCCCGGGAACCAAACAGCCACGAAAATCTAAAAAACATAGGTCTGAAAACCCTAAACAGTTAATTATATATTCTAATTCATGGTTTCAGGCACGTAAAACCACAAAATACAAAAGTTAACTTCTCAAATAATAAACCCCAGGAGTCAAACACCCACGAAAATCTAAAAAACTAAGTCTGAAAATCCCCGAACAGTCAATTAACTATTCTAGTTCATGATTTCAGGCAAGTCAAACCACGAAATACTAAAGTTAACTTCTCAAATAATAAACCCTGGGAATCTAACACCCACGAAAATCTGATAAAACTAGGTCTGAAAATCCAAGCAGCAAATTAACTATTCTATTTCATGATTTCAGGCACGTAAAACCACGAAATACTAAAGTTAACTTCTCAAATAATAAACCCCAGGAGTCAAACATACACGAAAACCTAAAAAACCTAGGTCTGAAAACCCAAACAGCTAATTAACTATTCTAATTCATGATTTCAGGCACGTAAAACCACAAAATACTAAAGTTAACTTCTCAAATAATAAACCCTGGGAACCTAACACCCACGAAAACTTAAAAAACCTAGGTCTGAAAATCCCCAAACAGCCAATTAAATATTCTGATTCATGAGTTCAGGCAAGGCAAATCACGAAATACTAAAGTTAACTTCTCAAATAATAAACTCCAGGAAACAAACACCCACGAAAATCTAAAAAAACTAGGTCTGAAAACCCTAAACAGCTAATTAACTATTCTAATTTATGATTTCAGGCACGTAAAACCACAAAATACTAAAGTTAACTTCTCAAATAATAAACCCCAGGAGTCAAACACACACGAAAACCTAAATAACCTAGGTATGAAAATCCCCAAACAGCCAATTAAATATTCTAATTCATGATTTCAGGCAAGTCAAACCACGAAATAATAAAGTTAACTTGTCAAATAATAAACCCCAGGAACCTAACACCCACGAAAATCTAAAAAACTAAGTCTAGAAACCCAAACAGCTAATTAACTATTCTAGTCCATGATTTCAGGCACTTCAAATCACGAAATACTAAAGTTAACTTCTCAAATAATAAACCCCTGGAACCAAACACCCACGAAAATCTAAAAAACGTAGGTCTGAAAACCCTAAACAGCTAATTAACTATTCTAATTCATGGTTTCAGGCACGTAAAACCACAAAATACTAAAGTTAACTTCTCAAATAATAAACCCCCGGAGTCAAACACCCACGAAAATCTAAAAAACTAAGTCTGAAAATCCCCGAACAGTCAATTAACTATTCTAGTTCATGATTTCAGGCAAGTCAAACCACGAAATACTAAAGTTAACTTCTCAAATAATAAACCCTGGGAATCTAATACCCAAGAAAATCTAAAAAACTAGGTCTGAAAACCCAAACAGCTAATTAACTATTCTAATTCATGATTTCAGGCACGTAAAATCACGAAATACTAAAGTTAACTTCTCAAATAATAAACCCCAGGGGTCAAACATACACGAAAACCTAAAAAACCTAGGTCTGAAAATCCCCAAACAGCCAATTCAATATTCTAATTCATGATTTCAGGCATGTCAAATACGAAATACTAAAGTTAACTTCTCAAATAATAAATCTCAGGAGCCTAACGCCCACGAAAATCTAAAAAACTAGGTCTGAAAATCCCCAAACAGCCAATTAAATATTCTAATTCATGATTTCAGGCAAGTCAAACTATGAAATACTAAGGTTAACTTCTCAAATAATAAATCCCAGGAACCTAACACCCACGAAAATCTTAAAACCTAGGTCTGAAAACCCAAACAGCTAATTAACTATTCTAGTTCATGATTTAAGGCATGTCAAATCACGAAATACTAAAGTTAACTTCTCAAATAATAAATCCGAGGAACCAAACTCCCACGAAAATCTAAAAAACTTAGGTCTGAAAACGGGGATTAGTTGACCTCAAACCGCTTTCGACTTTTAAAAAGGGCACTTAAATCTAGCAAATATCCACATGCTTGATTTCGTTCAAGTTCCACCTCAAATACCTCATTCTGTCAAATTTTCAACTTGATATGCGTAGCCTACTACCATGAACCAGTGGGGGAATCCTCGCTCGTAATTGCTAATCACCTTAACCCTTTTATGCTCACTCTCTTTGAAAAGAGAGTGAGGTGAGCGTGGTCGTAGAAACTTCAAAAAAGGCTTATTCGATTGGAAATTCAAAGGGCTAGTGCCCTTTTTAATAGTCAAAAGTGATTGGAGGGCAACTAGCCCCCCCCCACGCCCATAATTTCCCCAAACACATCCAATCAAAATTTTGAGATAGTCATTTTGTTCAGCGTAGTTGATTTCCAGATAGAAAATATGCTTTTGAGGAAGAAACTCCCCCGCAACCCTTAGGGCAAGGGTTTTAAGTTATGACCTGGGGGCATTTAAGGTTTTTATAGAAGGCGTTGTCGTAGAAACCTTAAAAAAGGCTCATTCGATTGGAAATTCAAAGGGCTAGTGCCCTTTTTAATAGTCGAAAGTGATAGGAGGGAAATTAGCCCCCCCACGTCCATCATTCCCCCAAACACATCCAACCAAAATTTTGAGATAGCCATTTTGTTCAGCGTAGTTTTAAGTTCTGGCGTAATAGACTTAAGTTAAGAACTTAAGTTTTTAAGTTCTTAAATTAGGTCTTTGAGGATGACAACTCCCCCACAGCCGTCAGCAAGGGTTGTAATTTAAGGATTCTCCGAATCCTTCATATTATTTCTTATGGAAGGGATGCTCGTATAAACTTTAGAGAGGGCTCATTTGATTGGAAATTGAAAGTTCTTGCTCACTTTTTAAGAGTCAAAAGAGATTGGAGGGCAACTAGCTCCCCCTCCTCCACGCCCTAAGCGCATCAGATAAAAATTTTGAGATATACATTTTGTTAAAATAGTTCAAAGTTCTGATAACACAAAACTCCGGTGTTGACAAAGCCCACCAGGAACCCGGGGTAGGCGTTGTAAGTTGAGCCCTGGGGGCATAAAAACAATCAAACAATCATTAAATAAACAATCAATGCAAACAAACATAACAATGATATTACTGTAAATTAATAATAAATTTAGTTTTTTAAATTAATTGTATTATATTACTAAATTTTGGACAATAGAAAACTAAAAGTAATATGGGCAATAAGGTTTCGTCGTTTTATTGTTTTTTAGTTGTGCACTAAGACTAGTGAAAACAGGGCCACCAACGGGAAGGTTGTGCACAGCCAGCCCCGTCCGCCCACCCTTTAGGATTAAACCCGACCCCCTAATATCCTCCCATTTGTAGCACAAATGTAAGGATAGCCTTATATAGTGCTTGTTAATTTTTATCTCTTTTGTAAAGTTATTTTAGTTTTTTTAATTAATTTTTTTCTGTTACTAAGTTTTGTCACTAAGTAACAAAACTCTGGCGTTGACAAAACCCCCCAGGGCCCGGGAGCAGGAAGGGATTCTCGTATAAACTTCGGAAAGGGCTCATTTCATTGGAAATTGGAAGTTCTAGTCCAGCTCTTAAGAGTCAAAATTGATCGAAGGGCAAATACCCTCCCCCACCACGTCTTTTTCCCCACCCCTTCCTTTGAACTAATTCTGTTTATACCTGAAGGCCCAATGAGAGTTAGAATGTTTTGGTATTAACACACCTATTAGGCATCTGCTCTCCTCCCTAACAAGGAAAGAAACAGAGAGTGTAAGGCAGTAATGTGATTTACTTAATTAACGCAAGATTGCGTTAATTAAACTTGCTATTTTTTCAATCCATTCATTGTTATCAATCGCTGTCCACAAGTTATGCAAGCTGTCTATTGTTCATATATAAGATTTTTATCAAAGAGCGTATAGACTTTGAAAAAAGCCTCATTCGATTTAAATTGAAAGTTCTAGATCCGTCTTTTAAAGCCAAGAATAATCGGACAGTAAGCAACCCCCCCCCCCCCCCATGCCATAAAAACTTTAAACTTTTTGCGATCAAAAACGAACAAAAATTAATTAAAAAAAATTCCCGAAAAACAAGTTATTCAAAGAAAACTAAAGGCCATTTTAAACTTAAGCCCAGGAAATACAAACACCTGTTAAAATTCAAACTAAAAACAACCAGAAATTTCTATTAAAGAATAAAGAACCCCAAAACGAAAAGAAATTAAATAAACAATCATAGCAAAAAACATACAACAAGTAATAATCTAAATGAATAAATACATCTTAAAGCCAGTAATGCTCAGATTTAACATAAAATCAACCTTAAATCGAAAAAAAAAATAGTTTGCTATTAAAGTATAAATGAAATTTAAAACGAACAGAAATTAAATAAATAATCAATGCAAACAAACATACAATAGATATTAATGTAAATGAATAAATAAATCTTAAAACAAGTGATACTTAAATTGAATATGCAAATCAAGCTTGAATCAAATAAAAATAACTACAAACAAGAGTTTGGGTATCGTCCCACTGTAGAAGCCTAAAACCTACTGTGTCAATGGCGCTTTACTGAAAACGAATTATATTACAAATGTTTTCTATTGTACTTAATATTGAAGATAAATATTAAAATTACAGTAAAATATTTAACTGATGAGCTTTTAGCCATTAATATCATTATACATAAAATATTCAGTTAAATTTATTAGTTCTTTCTAAGATTGGTCAAGACAAATATAGTGTCACTACAAACAAACCCCTTCTTTAACTGTAAAAACCTAAAGCCTTCTGCGTCCTTGGCGCTTCACTGAAAACGAATTACTCGTATATTAAAAATTTATTCTTTTCTTACAGCATTGAAAATAAAAATGAAAATTACAGTGAAAAAAAACTTTGAACTGATGATTCTTTCAACAATTAATATCATTATGTATCTAATATTCAATTTGATATTTTCCAAGACTGTTCGAGACTCACATAGTTTTCAGTCAGGCGCCAATGACGCAGTAGGTTTTAGGATTCTGCAGTGAGGCAATAAAAAAATCATAAGATACAATGATCAACGTGAAAAAAAAACTTAATTACTAGTTAGAAAATCCCAAACACAATTTTTGAACATACCAAACGAGTGGCAGCTTTGTGCAGACACAGGGAGCGTGTTTCAAATCCTGTTGCAAGTTGTCAGAGGGTTGAAATCCAACCTCACTAATGGAGCATGAAGAATCTGTAGATTGCTGGAAGACTTAGATGATAGGTCGATTGATTAGAAACAAAAGATATATTATTACGTAGAGCAGCAGGAAGATGGCCGTGCAACCGTAAAAAGATGAAAGAAGAACAAGAAAGAAAATAGAGAGATTTCAATTCAAGGAAGGGTTTAAGTGAAGATCAATCAGTTTCCTAAATAAGAGTCCATACTTAATCATTAAGTTCTAAAAAATGTATCAAAGACAAAAAAAAAGCTGAAATCCAAATAAATGAACAATATGAAACATAAGACTGAACTAGGCTGTAGAAAAAGATTCTAAGAATCGACCCTGGAAATATGTGTTTAAGCTTTCTAACGATTGCAAGACTCCTGGAGACTTTCATTTTAATCAGGTCAATATGATGCTTGAAGGAAAGATTTTCGTCAAGCAAGATGCCTATGAATCAAAATAATGAAACTTATTTATTTGAAATCAGCATAAAGATCAGATTCTTTTGATGTATCTACTGGTACTAAAATTCTGTTTTTTAGAGTTTCGGTTACCATTAAGCTGGGTCGCTCCTTACTTAAAGTTTTTTACCACGAACTGTTTGAAAATATGGAATTTTTATTCTTGCCAGGAGAAAGATCACGGATGTGTGTTTATTTGTTTGTTTTGTTTTTTGTTCGTTTTTTTTTCAGGGGTGATCGTATCGATCAAGTAGTCCTAGAATATTCTGAGAGGGCTCATTCAAACAGAAATTCAGAATTCTAGTGCCTCTTTTAAGCAACCAAAGAGATTCGAGGGCAACTAGGCAACAACTAAGCTAGGCAATAAATGATCACTTTCACCAAACAAAAGAGAATTGACTTACTTGAATTAAGAATCCTGCTGAGGGTTCGGCGCAGATAACGATGAGAGCAGGCACCTCCAGGTTGACATATCGCTTGCCAGGTTCGCAGCTTCTTCCACCGGGATGTGGGTTTGGGTGAGGAATTCATCGACATTTTCTTTTCACCTAGTGGGGGGAGACATCATCTGGACGCCCCCCCCCCACATTATAGTAAAAACGTATAAAAAAAACGCAAACCATAAATACTAGGAATTAAAGCTGAACCTTAATTTGAAACCATAAAACCACACACAATATTTAAAACATCATATATGAACTCGAGCCTCAGACACAAAACCATGAAACCTAACGTACATAACTCAATACAATACAAAAATTTGACACCTTAAACATTGACTGAAACGTTAGAGAAAACAGCTAAAATCAGAGGCAACGCTATAGCGTTGCCTATAGTACAGGTCATACAGCTCCAATGTTTTATTATTTATTTTTTCTCCCAGAAGCACTTCATATGGACGGGGTCGTCGTATAAATTTTAAAGGGGGCTCATTCGATTGGAAATTTAAAGTTCTTGTTTATAGTTACTTTTGTTCGTTTTGTTCGTAAAGTCTCTATTAAAAGAGATCAACCCAAAAAAACACCTTTAACCTCGTTCACTTATTCTTGAAGTTAAAACACAAAAGCTTTACTCTAAGACTATTCAAGAGAAGAAACTAAATATATACAAAAATTAAACCCCAAACAGAAAGACAAATTCTCATCCCCCCCCCCAAAAAAAAAACAAACAAACTTTACTCTAGATATCTAACTACAAACAGAAATTTGAAAAAAGTGCTTATTGGTCTACAAAAAGTAAGAAAACTGAAAAAACACCCAAGTTACAGAAAATTCAACCTTTAACAAAGGAAATCCAAAGACATAACAGAGGAGCTCATATCAACAAACACGTCTTGGACCCCAATTATGAAGATAAATCCCACATAATTTCCCAACTAAGTCTCTGAAAGCCACTAACAGATATACGAAGATTAAATACAGAACTCCAATAAGAAAATTTTAGATCTAAAAAAGAAAATGGAGTAAATCCCCAAATATTGTGACTTCAGTCCTTATATGCACACTTGTGCCTCCAGCACAAAATATTGATCCTAAGAAAAATAAAAAATTTATTTTTGTTTTTGTATAACAAAATAACATTTTATTTTTGTATAATACTATATACTACTTAATTTCTGATCGCTTTTTAAATAATGCTGGGAAATCCGGCATCCCCTTCATAGAATTGTCCCTTCCCCCAAGGAGACACCCTCCATGGAAAGATTCTCCACTTAACCCCCTCCTCCTACCCACCCAACCCCTCACAAAAATCCCTCCTGAAAATGACTGTATATTTCCCAATAACCGATATTATATGTAAACAATGGGCAAAGTTCATAACTTGCAGTCCTTCCCCGAGAACTGTGAGGAATTAAGTCATCCTCAAAGACATATTTACTAAATTTCCGACTATGCTGAACAAAATAGATATATCAAAGTTTTGATTGGGTGACTTCGGGAAAAAATGATTGTGGGAGGGGGCCAAGTTGCCCTCCAATTTGTTTGGTCACTTAAAAAGGGCACTAGAATGTATAATTTCCGTTCAAAACGACCCTCTCACGATATTCTAGGACTACTGGATCGATACGATCACCCATGGGAAAAAAAAAATAATAAACACGCATCCGTGATCTTTCTTCTGGAAAAAAAAAATACAAAATTCCACATTTTTGCAGATAGGAGCTTAAAATATCTTCAGTAGGGTTTTCTGTTACGCTTAATCTCATGGTTTTATTTCATTAAGATTCTATAGCTTTCAGGGGGTGTTTTCCCCTTTTTTCGAAAATAAGGCAGATATTTTCAGGTCCAAAACTTTTGATGGGTAAGACTATACTTGACGAAACTTATATTTTTGAAATCAGCATAAAGATTAGATTCTTTTGATGTATCTACTGGTATTAAAATTCGCTTTTTTAGAGTTTTTAGAGTTCGCTATTGAGAAGAGTCACTCCTTATTTACAGTTTGTTACCACTAACTGTTTGACAATACGGAATTTTTTATTTTTGCCAGGAGAAAGAACACGGATGTGTGTTTGTTTGTTTGTTTAGTTTTTTGTTGTTGTTTTTTTTCCTGGGTTGATCGTATGGATCAAGTAGGCGTAGAATATTGTGAGAGGATTCATTCAAAAATTATAGTGCATCTTTTAAGCGACCAAAGAGATTTGAGGGCAACTAGGTCACAATTAACCTAGGCAACAAATGAGCACTTTCACCAAAAAAAGACTTGCCTTACTTGACTTAACGCTAGAGAACGATGATACCATGCGCCTCCAGGTTGCCATATCGCTTGCCAGGCTCGCAGCTTCTTCCACGGGGATGTGGCCTTGGGTGAGGACTTCATCGACTTTGTCTTTTCATCTAGTGGGGCGAGGCATCCTCTGGACCCCTCCCACACAAAAAAAGAAAAAACGTATAAAAAAACGCAGGCCATAAATACTAGAAATTAAAGACGAACCTTAATTTGAAACCATAAACCCACACACAATATTTAAAACATCAAATATAAACTCGAGCCTCACAAACAAAAACATGAAACCTAACGTAAATAACCCAATACAATACAAAACTTTGGCCCCTTAAACATTGACTGAAGGGCGAGAGAAAACAGCTAAAACAAAAAAAAGACTAGAATCCTGATATTGATTTTTGTGATTTCTTTTTAGTGATTTTTGTTCGTTTCAAGCTTGATTTGCATATTCAATTTAAGTTTCATTCGTTTTAAAATTTATTTATTCATACGAATTAATATCTATTTTAAGTTTTTTTTGTATTAAAAGAGGTTAAACTCTGGAGGTTAAAGAGTTTGTAAAAAAAGAGGTTAAAGAGGCTGATAAAACAGGTTAAAGTCTGTATTAAAAGAGATCAACCCAAAAAACAGCTTGAACCTCGTTTACCGTACTAATTCTTGAAGTTAAAACACAAAAGCTTTACTCTAAGATATTATAGAGCAGAGACTATATATATATTTAAATTAAACCCCAAACAGAAAGACATATATATGAAAATACCACACATTATAGAATAAAAGCACCACATTCCAAATTATTAGCCCAAGGACCCAAATTTAATTCTAACACTAAACCTAAGACGTTAAATTAAAAAAAAATTAATATTACCGTAAGACACAAACCCTGATACAAAAAATTTATCTTGACACGTATAGTTCAATGCAACACAAATTAATAAAGCCAATACATACAAATTCTCATCCACCTCCCCCCAAAAAAAAACTTTACTCTAGATATCTAACTACAAACAGAAATTTGAAATTAGTGCTTATTGGTCTACAAAAAGTAAGAAAACTGAAAAAACACCCAAGTTACAGAAAATTCAACCTTAACAAACAAAATGCAAAGTCATAACAGAGGAACTCGTATCAACAAACACGTCTTGGACCCCGATTATGAAGATAAATCCCACATAATTTCCCACCTAAGTCTCCGAAAGCCACTAACAGATATACGAAGATTAAATCCAGAAACACAATTAGAAAATTTTAGATCTAAACAAGAAAATGAAGTAAATCCCCAAATATTATGACTTCATTCCTTATATGCGCACTTGTGCCTCCAGCACAAAATATTCATTCTAAAAAAAAATCAAAATTTTATTTTTGTTTTTGTATAACAAAACAAAATTTTATTTTTGTATAATACTACGTATAATAATAGGCAACGCTATAGCGTTGCCTATAGTATTATACTATCTACTATTTAATTTCTGATCGCTTTTTAAATAATGCTGGGAAATCCGGCACCCCCTTCCTAGAAATGTCCCTTCCCCCAAGGAAACATCCTCCATATAAAGATTCTCCCACGTAACCCCCTCCTCCTACCCCCCTCCCTCCCGAAAAAATCCTTCCTTAAAACGTCTGTACACTTCCCAATAACCGATATTATATGTAAACAATTGGCAAAGTTCATAATTTGCAGCCCTTCTCCCGAGAACTGTGAGGAATTAAGTCATCCTCAAAGACATATTTATTAGATTTTAGACTATGCTGACAAATAGCTATCTCAAAATTTTGATTGGATGACTTCGGGAAAAAAATATTGTGGGAGAGGACCCAGTTACCCTCCAATATTCTTGGTCACTTAAAAAGGGCACTAGATTGTTTAATTTCCTTTCGAAAGACCCTCGCACGATATTCTAAGACTACTGGATCGATAAGATCACCCATGGGAAAAAAATCTCAAATAAACACGCATCCGTGATCTTTCTTCTGGCAAAAAATACAAAATTCCACATTTTCGCAGATAGGAGCTTGAAACATCTACAGTAGGGTTTTCTGTTATGCTGAATCTGATGGTTTGATTTTCATTAAGATTCTATTACTTTCAGGGGGTGATTTCCCCCTTTTTTCGAAAATAAGGCAAATTTTTCAGGTCCATAACATTTGATGAGTAAGAATAAACTTGATGAATCTTATATATTTGAAATCAGCATAAAGATCCAATTCCTTTTATGTATCTACTGGTATTAAAATTCCGTTTTTTAGAGTGTTGGTTACTATTGAGCGGGGTCGCTCCTTACTTACAGTTTCTTACCACGAACTGTTTGAAATATGATTTTTTTTCCAGGAGAAAGATCACGGATGTGTGTTTAGTTGTTTTTTAGTTTTTCGTCGTTGTTTTTTTCTCAGGGTTGATCGTATCAATCAAGTAGTCCTAGAATATTGTGAGAGGGCTCATTCAAGAATTCTACTGCTTCTTTTAAGCGACCAAAGATATTGGAGGGCAACTAGGCCACAACTAAGACTTGACTTACTTGACTTAAGGCTCTTGCCGAGGGTTCGGCGTAGAGAACGCTGATACCAGGCGCCTGCAGGTTGCCATATCGCTTGCCAGGCTCGCAGCTTCTTCCACGGGGATGTGGCCATGGGTGAGGAATTCATCGGATATGTCTTTTCATCTAGTGGGGGGAGGCATCCTCTGGACCCCTCCCCCCCCAAAAAAAAGAAAAAACTTATAAATAAACGCAAACCAAAAATACTAGAAATTAAAGACGAACCTTAATTTGAAACCATAAAACCACACACAATATTTAAAACATCAAATATAAACTCGAGCCTCATACACAAAAACATGAAATCTAACGTAAATAACCCAATACAATACAAAACTTTTACCCCTTAAATATTGACTGAGGCGCGAGAGAAAACAGCTAAAATCAGAGGCAACGCTATAGCGTTGCCTATTGTAAAGGCCATGCGGCTCCAATGTTTTATTATTAATTTTTTCTACCAGAGGCACTTCATATGGAAGGGGTTGTCTTATAAACTTCAAAGGGGTCTCATTCGAATGGAAATTGAAAGTTCTTGTTTTTAGTGATTTTTGTTTGTTTCAAGCTTGATTTGTATATTCATAAAACACAAAAGCTTTACTCTAAGATATTCAAGAGCAGAGACTATATGTACAAAAATTAAGCCCCAAACAGGAAGACATATAAGAAAATACTAATTCTATGAAAATGTTAATTCTAACACTAAACTTAAGACATTAAAATAAGAAAAAATTAATATTAGAATAAGATATAACACCCTTACAAAAACTTTATCTTGACATGTATAGTTCAATTCAACACAAATGACTAAAGCCAATACATACAAATTCAACCCCCCCCCCCAAAAAAAAACAACTTTACTCTAGATATCTAATTACAAACGGAAATTTGAAAAAAAGTGCTTATTGGTCTATAACATGTATGGAAACTGAAAAAAACATCAAAGTTTCAGAAAATTCGAACTTCAACAAAGCAAAGGCAGCCATAACAGAGGAACTCTTATCAATAAACCTATCTTGGACCCGAAACAAAAAGATAAATCCCACATAGTTTCCCAACTAAGTCTCCGAAAGCAAATTATAGATATACGAAGATTAAATCCAGAACCCCAATTAGAAAATTTTAAATCTAAAAAAGAAAATGGAGTAAATCCCTAAATATTATAACTATAATCCTTATACGCGCACATGTGCCCCCAGCACAAAATATTGATCCTAAGAAAAAAATCAAAATTTTATTTTTTATTTCAATCGCAAAAACTGCGTCAAATGCAACGCACGAAATCCTTCCCAACACTTGCAAATACCTTTATGAAGTGCATATTTATTTCTTATACAAAACAAAATGAAATTGCTAGTTTGAAAAGTCATTCCTAAGAACATGATGCACGCTATTACTTGACCCAAATAACAAAAACGTTAGGAACCAATGAAAAAACTTAAATACGAATCCTGAAAATGTAGGCCCCATCTATTCAACTTGAAAATAAATTCAAGGAATATTATTTTGACAAAGTATATTTCTCTAACACCAGATATTACTACATACCAACAAAGAGATTTCCTCTAAGGATTGGTAAGATATTCCGAAAAAAGCTGATGCCAATCTACTCAATAAAGTTTCTTTGAAAATAGCATAAACATTCCCTTACCTGAAATCGATGTTTTGTTCACTGTATATTGAATCCTCAAATCCATATCTCCGGGAACACTATCTGACACTTCACCAGTGAGCACCATCCTGAAACTAAAAATGGCACAAATTGCTTCTACATAAATACTTCATATGACGTCATATCATTTTTTATAATGACGTCATGATAGGAATAATTATTTCATCTTTTTATGATTGTAATATTTATATTCCTCTGCTTTTTAATTTTATGTTATTTATTAACCATCATTTCAAAACAATTTCAATTTTGAATTCCTTTTCATTTTGTATCGTTGTTTTATTTTCTATACTTTCATTCTGTTTTCATTCTATTTTTTTTTAAATGATAAACAAAAACTTCGAACACTAACAAAACTTAAAGCCCATGTTAAAAAATTTAACTTGATATGTAAAAACAAAATGTAACAAATGCAGCTTTAGCCAAATACAAAAAAAAAGAAGAAAAACATGTTTATGTGATTTGATATTTTTCTTTCTACCACCGTTTTTAGCCCTCCATGACAAAGAATGAAATTTTTCTGATGAAACATCTTACTCAAAATGGTCTCTACCCTACGAAAGAGGACTAAAACTTCCAATAATAAACCCTAAGCCCTAAGCCTCAGTCAAGGAAATTAAAACATGACAAACGAACAAGTTATACCCTGCAAACAAAAATAAAAATAAATCTAAAGGAATAAAAATTAGCTACACATAAAAAAATTCAGCTCATCTCAGAGCAAATTAATTCAAATACAAGTTTTTAAAACCAACGTGCAAAATTGAAAACCTCCTAATACCAAAAGTTAAGTAAAAACACACAATTTAAACCCTTCAAACAAGAACTTCAAAACCAGCAAAACTTTACATATAAATACAAAAACTTTAACTATATAAAACACGAATATAACAAATGATCACTTTTACCAAAAACAGACTTGACTTACTTGACTTAAGACTCCTGCCGAGAGTTTGGCGTAGAGAACGATGAGACCAAGCGCCTCCAGGTTGACCTATCGCTTGCCACGCTCGTAGCTTCTTCCACTGGGATATGGGCTTAGGTGAGGAATTCATCGGCTTTGTCTTTCTATAGAGTTGGGGGGAGGCGTTCATTGTACGCCCCCCCCCCCCAAATAAAAGAAAAAAAAGTAAAAAAAAACGCAAACCGTAAATACTTAAAATTAAAGACGAACCTTAATTCGAAACCATAATCCCACACGCAATATTTAAAATATCAAATATAAACTCAGCCTAACACACTCATATATAAAACCTAACTTAAAATACCAATACAAAAAAAAAAAACTTTGACCCTTTAAACATTAACTGAAACGCGAGAGCAAACAGCAAAAACAAAAAAAAAGACTAGAATTCTACAAAACGAAATTTTCAATCTAATGTACAAAATCTGAAAAAAAAATTAGAAATTAAATACCATGGTCCAAAATTCAATAACACAAACAAAACTTACGTCCCGTATACAAAGTTCAAACACCATTCACAAAAAACTGTACTCAACACATAAAAAGTAACTTAGCAAACAAGTTCAATTTAACATACTACTATCAAACATAAATAAAAAACTTGCGGTAACGAACTGTAAGTAAGGAGCGACCCGACTCAGCAGTAATTGGAAGTCTTAGAAAACGGAATTTTGACACCAATAGACATATGCAAAGAATTGGAGTTTCATTCTGAATTCAAATATATAATTTTTATTAACTATAGTTTTGCCCATAAAAGATTACGAGCCTGAGGAAATTTGCCCTAATTTTTGAAAAAAAAGGAGTAACACCCCCTAAAAGTCAAAGAATATTAATGAAATTCCCACCAGAAGTATCAGCGTATCAAAGAACCATATTGTAAACGTTTCAAGCTTCCTTCTGCAACTAAATAAAAAACAAGTTTTTCAACTGAAAGTAAGGAGCAACATTAAAACTTAAAAGAACAGAAATCATTACGTATATGAGAAGATTCGGTCCTTAGTCAAAACCTCGCTCTTTCCGTTGAAGATTGAATTTCGTTCGAATCACAAATCCCTGAATCACAAGGGCTGTTTAATTAGACTAGATAGCTCTTTGAAAGTACAAATTAAAAATTTTGCCTAAAGAGCGAGGTACTCACCAGGGGACAGACCCCCTCATATACTTAATAATTTCTGTTCGTTTTAAATTTTAATGATGCTCATTACTTTCAGTAGAAAGAACTTTTTTTCTATTTAATTTTTGACCGTTTTTTAAATAATGAGAAATCAATTAAGAGAAATCAAAAAAATAATTAAGAAATCAGACATCCCCTTCATATAAATGTCCCTTCCCTTAAGGAAACATCGTCAATAAAAAGATTCCGCCCAGAAAAAATCCCTCCTGAAAACGTCTGTATACTTCCTAATAACCGGCACTATATTCAAACAATGGGCAAAGTTCATAACTTGCAGCCCTTTCTCAAAGCACTGTAGGGAATTAAATCATCCTCAAAGACATATTTATTATATTTTCGACTATGCTGAACAAAATAGCTATCTGGATATTTTGATTGGGTGACTTCGGGAAAAATGACCGTGGGAGGGGGCCAAGTTGCCCTCCAATTTTCTTGGTCAGTTAAAAAGGGCACTAGAACTTTTAACTTTCGTTCGAATGAGCCCTCTCACGATATTCTAGGACTACTGGAACGATACGATTACCCCTGGGGAAGAAAAACAAAACAAACCAATAAACACGCATCCGTGATCTTTCTTCTGGTAAAAAATACAAAATTCCAAATTTTTGCAGATAGGAGCTTGAAACATCTAGGCCTACAGTAGGGTTTTCTGTTACGCTTAATTTCATGGTTTTATTTTCATTAAGATTCTATTACTTTCAGGGGGTGTCTCCCCCTTTTTTCGAAAATAAGGCAAATTTTTCAGGTCCAAAACTTTTCATGGGTAAGACTAAACCCGATCAATCAATCAATTAATCAATTTTATTCAATCAATAAACTCAACAAAATACACTTCAATATAAACTCCTCCGTAAGGCTCTATGGCCAGGAAAAAAACAAGGGAGAAACAAAAATGAAACAAATACTTAAAAAACAAAAACATTTTCAACATCATACATTCAGAGTTTAAGAGACTCAACACAAGAGAAATCATAAGATAAAAAAAATCATAAGATACAATGATCAAACAGTTCGTGGTAACGAACTGTAAGTAAGGAGCGACCCGGCTCAATGGTAACCGAAACTCTAGAAAACGGGTTTTTGATACCAATAGATATATCAAAAGAATCAGATTTCAATGCTGATTTCAAATATATAACTTTCATCAAGTTTAGTCCTACTCATCAAAAGTTATGCGCCTGAGAAAATTTGCCTGATTTTCGAAAAAAGGGGGAAAGACCCCTAAAAGTTACAGAACCTTAA
This sequence comes from Artemia sp. Qi Xiang Cuo, assembly GCF_049724085.1. Lineage (NCBI taxonomy): Eukaryota > Metazoa > Arthropoda > Branchiopoda > Anostraca > Artemiidae > Artemia > Artemia sp. Qi Xiang Cuo. The sequence goes on along the minus strand of NC_142796.1, from coordinate 2,181,077 downwards.
TGAAAATCACACCACCATATTCAGCGTATCAGAGAACCCTACTGTAGAGGTTTCAAGCTCCTATCTACAAAAATGTGGAATTTTCCATTTTTTGCCAGAAGAAAGATCACGGAGGCGTGTTTATTTGTTTGTTTGTTTGTTTTTTTTTTTTTTTTTTTCCCCAGGGGTGATCGTATCGACCCAGTGGTCCTAGATTATCATGCGAGGGCTCATTCGAACGCAAATTAAAAGTTCTAGTGCCCTTTTTAAGTGACCCAAAAAATGGAAGGCAACTAGGCCCCCTCCCACGCTCATTTTTTCCCAAAGACACCCGATCAAAATTTTAAGATAGCCATTTTGTTCAGCATGGTCGAAAATATGATAAAAATGTCTTTTAGGATGACTTGATCCCCCAAAGTCCCCAGGGGAGGGCTGAAAGTTATGAACTTTACTCAATGTTAACATATAGTATTGGTTATTGGGAAGTATACAGACTTTTTCAGAGGAGATTTTTTCTGGTAGGTGGGAGAAGGAGAGGGTCGGGGACTATATGGAAGGATCTTTCCATGAAGGAAGTTTTCATGGGGGAAGGGAAATTGCCATGAAGGGGGCGCCGGACTTGCCAGCATTATTTATTGGTTATTGGGAAGTATACAACCATTTTCAGGAAGGATTTTTCTGGAGGAGGGGGCTAGAGGAGGGGATTACTCTGGAGAATATTTTCGTGGAGGATGTTTCTTTGGGGTAAGGGACATTTCTATGAAGGGGGCGCCGGATTTCCAAGCATTATTTAAGAAACGATCAGAAATTAAATAAAAAAAAAAACAAGTTTTGTCAACTGAAATGTAAGAAGGAATATTAGAACTTAAAACGAACAGAAATTATAACGTATGTGAGAGGGTTCTCCCCCAAGTCAATACCATGCTCTTTACACGACAGTTTTTTTTATTGCTTTCAAAAGAGCTATCTCTTCTAATTAAACGGCCTTTTTGATTCAGTGGTTTGTTAATCAAATTTTTTGTTAACTTTTAACGTAAAGAGGGTGGTATTGACTAGGTGGAGAACCCCTTCATATAAGTAATAACATATACGTAATAAAAAAAACAATAAAAAAACAAGCGATACGGCTCAATAGTAATCGAAACTTTTAAAAACGAACTTTTGATGTCAATAAATGTATCAAAAGAATGTGTTTATAATGCTGATCCTAAATATATAAATTTTATTAAGTTTAGTATTACTCATCAAAGGCTACGAGCCTGAGAAAATTTACTCGATTTTTTAAAGAGGGGGGAACATCCCCTACAAGTGAAAGAATTTTAATGAAAATCACACCGTCAGATTCAGCGTATCAGAAAACCCTATTACATAGGTTTCAAGCTCATATCTGCAAAAATCTGCAACTTTGTATTTTTTGCCAGAAGAAAAATATACGAATATAGAAGTTAGTTACGTAAGTTAATTTGTAAAGACATCCATTTAGCAAAAGGAAAGTAAAATTTTTATGCGAATAAAAGCTGCATTAACTAAAAAACGATCAGAAATTAAATAAAAAAAACAAGTTTTTTAAACTGAAAGTAAGGAGCGACATTAAAACTTAAAACGAACAGAAATTATTCCGTATATGAAAGGGGCTGTCCCCTCCTCAACGCCTCGCTCTTTACGCTAAAGTTTGACTCTGTCTCACAACTTTATTTTTTAAAACAATAAAAAACTTTAGCGTAAAGAGCGAGGCGTTGAGGAGGGGACAGCCCCTTTCATATACGGAATAATTTCTGTTCGTTTTAAGTTTTAATGTCGCTCCTTACTTTCAGTTTAAAAAACTTGTTTTTTTTATTTTCAACATAAAAAAAACAAACTTTATTACTAGCTAGAAAATCCCTAGCACAATTTTTGAATATACCAAACGAGTGTCAGCTTCGTGCAGACACAGGGAGCGTGTTCCAAATCCTTTTGCAAGTTGTCAGAGGGTTGAAATCCAACCTCACTGATGGAGTATGAAGAATCTGTAGATTGCTGGAAGACTTAGATGATAAGTCGATTAATTAGAAACAAAAGATATATTATTACATAGAGCAGCAGGAAGATGACCGTGCAACCGTAAAAAGATGAAAGAAGAACAAGAAAGAAAATAGAGAGATTTCAAATCAAGCAAGGGTTTAAGTGAAGATCGGTTAGTTTCAAACAGTTCGTGGTAACGAACTGTAAGTAAGGAGCGACCCAGCTCAATGGTAACCGAAACTCTAGAAAACGGGTTTTTGATACCAATAGATATATCAAAAGAATCAGATTTCAATGCTGATTTCAAATATATAACTTTCGTCAAGTTTAGTGCTACCCATCAAAAGTTACGCGCCTGAGATTATTTGGCTGATTTTCAAAAAAAGGGGGAAAGACCCCCTAAAAGTTATAGAACCTTAATGAAAATCACACCATCATATTCAGCGTATCAGAGAACCCTACTGTAGAGGTTTCAAGCCCCTATCTGCGAAAATGTGGAATTTTACATTTTTTGCCAGAAGAAAGATCACGGATGCGTGTTTATTTGTTTTTTTTTTTACCAGGGGTGATCGTATCGACCCAGTGATCGTAGAATATCGTGGGAGGGCGCATTTGAACGGAAATTAAAATTTATAGTTCCCTTTTTATGTGACCAAAAAAATGGAGGGCAACTAGGCCCCCTCCCACGCTTTTTTTTCCCAAAGTCACCCGATCAAAATTTTTAGATAGCCATTTTGTTCAGCATGGTCGAAAATATGATAAATATATCTTTTAGGATGACTTAATCCCCCGAAGTTCCCAGAGGGAGGGCTAAAAGTTATGAACTTTACCCAATGTTAACATATAGCATTTGTTATTGGGAAGTATACATAATTTTTAAGGATGTTTTTTTTCTGGTAGTTGGATGGAAGGGTTGGTCGGTGGTTATGTTGGAGTATCTGTTAATGAAGTCAGTTCTAATTGGGGAAGGGAACTTTCCATGAATGGGGCGCCGGACTTGCCAGCAGTATTTATTGGTTCTTGGGAAGTATACAACCATTTTCAGGAAGGATTTTTTCTGGCGGGGGGGCTAGAGGAGGGGGTCACTCTGGAGAATATTTCCGTGGAGGATGTTTCTTTGGGGTAAGGGACATTTCTATGAAGGGGGCGCCGGATTTCCAAGCATTACTTAAAAAACGATCAGAAATGAAATAAAAAAACAAGTTTTTTCAACTGAAATGTAAGAAGGAATATTAGAACTTAAAACGAACAGAAATTATAACGTATGTGAGGGGGTTCTCCCCCAAGTCAATACCTCGCTCTTTACGCTACAGTTTTTTTTAGTGCTTTCAAAAGAGCTATCTATTCTAATTAAACGGCCTTTGTGATTCTGGGGTTAGTGAGTTAATTTTTTTTTTCACTTTTATTGTAAAGAGCGTGGTATTGACTAAGGGGAGAACCCCATCATATACATGATAATATATACGTAATAAAAAAAAAACAATAAAAAAAAAACAAGTTTAGTATTACTCATCAAAGGCTACGAGCCTGAGAAAATTTACTCGATTTTTTAAAGAGGGACCCCTACAAGTGAAAGAATTTTAATGAAAATCACACCGTCAGATTCAGCATATCAGAAAACCCTATTACATAGGTTTCAAGCTCATATCTGCAAAAATCTGCAACTTTGTATTTTTTTGCCAGAAGAAAAATACACGAATATAGAAGTTAGAGAATATAGATATATAGATAGAATATAGAATATAGAATATAGATAGTTACGTAAGTTAATTTGTAAAGACATCCATTTAGCAAAAGAAAAGTAAAACTTTTATGCAAATAAAAGCAGCATTAACTAAAAAACGATCAGAAATTAAATAAAAAAAACAAGTTTTTTAAACTGAAAGTAAGGAGCGACATTAAAACTTAAAACGAACAGAAATTATTCCGTATATGAAAGGGCTGTCCCCTCCTCAACGCCTCGCTCTTTACGCTAAATTTATTTATTGTTTTAAAAAATAAAGTTGTGAGAATGAGTCAAACTTTAGCTTAATGAGTGAGGCGTTGAGGAGGGGACAGCCCCTTTCATATACGGAATAATTTCTGTTCGTTTTAAGTTTTAATGTCGCTCCTTACTTTCAGTTTAAAAAACTTGTTTTTTTTTATTTAATCCTTAATAAGAGTCCTTGCTTGATCATAAAGTTTTAAAAGTGGCATCAGAGACGAGGGAAAAGTTGACATCAAAATAACAGAACAATATGAAACATAAGACTGAACTAGACTGTAGAAAAAGATTCTAAGAATCGACCCTGGAATTATGTGTTTGAGCTTTCTAAGGATTCCAAGACTCCTGGTGACTTTCATTTTAATCAGGTCAATATGATGTTTGAATGAAAGATTTTCGTCAAGCAGGATGCCTAGGAATCGAAATGATGAAACTTATATATTTGAAATGATTAAAAAGATCCGATTCTCTTGATGTATCCACTAGTATTAAAATTCTGTTTTTTAGAGTTTCGGTTACTATTAAATCGGGTCGCTTCTTACTTAAACCTTGTTATTACGAACTTTTTGAAAATATGGAATTTTTATTTTTGCCAGGATAAAAATCACAGATGTGTGTTTATTTTTTTTTGTTTGTTTTTTCAGGGTTGATCGTATCGATCAACCTTCCAGGGGTTTTCCAGGGTAGTCCTAGAATATTGTGAGAGGGCTCATTCAAGAATTCTAGTGCCACTTTTAAGCGACCAATCAGATAGGAGGGCAACTAGGCCACAACTAAGCTAGGCAATAAATGATCACTTTCACCGAAAAAAAAGACTTGACTTACTTTACTTAAGAATCCTGCCGAGGGTTCGGCGTAGAGAACGATGATACCTGGCGCCTCCAGGTTGCCCTATCGCTTGCCAGGCTCGCAGCTTCTTCCACCGGGATGTGGGTTTGGGTGAGGAATTCATCGACTTTGTCTTTTCACCTAGTGGAGGGAGACATCATCTGGACGCCCCCTCCCAAATTAAAGAAAAAACGTATAAGAAAACGCAAACCATAAATACTAGAAATTAAAGTCGAACCTTAATTTGAAACCATAAACCCACACACAATATTTGAAACATAAAGTATAAACTCGAGCCTCAGAAACAAAAACACAAAATCTAACGTAACTAACCCAACACACGGCAACAGTCAGACCCCTTTAACATTAACTAATCCGTGAGAGAAAACGGCTAAATTGAGAAGCGCCACTATAAAGTTACCTATTGCAAAGGACATACGGCATCAATGTTTTATTATTTATTTTTTCTCCCAGAGGCGCTTCATATGGCAAGGGTCTTCGTATAAGTTTCAAAGGGGGCTCATTAGATTGGAAATTTAAAGTTCTTGTTTGTAGTGATTTTTGTTCGTTTCGAGCTTGCTTTGCATATTCAATTTAAGTTTCATTCGATTTAAAATTTATTCATTCATATGAATTAATATCTATTGTATGTTTTTTTTTGTACTAAAAGAGGTTAAAGTCTGGAGGTTAAATATGTTGTAAAAAAAATAGGCTAAAGAGGTTGTTAAAAAACGTTAAAGTCTGAATTAAAAGTGATCAACCCCCAAAAACAGCTTGAACCTCGTTTACTAATTCTTGAAGTTAAAACACAAAAGCTTTACTCTAAGATATTCAAGAGCAGAGACTATATATATATACAAAAATTAAACCCCATAAAGAATGACATATATGAAAATACCACACATTATAGAATAGAAGCATCACATTCCAAATTATTAGCCCAAGGACCCAAATTTAATTCTAACACTAAACCTAAGACGCTAAAATAAGAAAAATTAATATTAGCGTAAGACATAACACACTTATACAAAAACTTTATCTTGACACGTATAGTTCAATCCAACACAAATGACTAAAGTCAATACATACAAATTCTGATCCCTCCCCCCCCCCCCAAAAAAAATACACTTTACTCTAGATATCTAACTACAAACACAAATTTGAAAAAAAAGTGCTTATTGGTCTACAAAAAGTAAGAAAACTGAAAAAACACCCAAGTTACAGAAAATTCAACCTTTAACAAAGAAAATGCAAAGTCATAACAGAGGAACTCATATCAACAAACACGTCTTGGACCCGAATTAAGAAGATAAATCCCAGGTAATTTCCCAACTAAGTCTCCGAAAGCCACTTACAGATATACCAAGATTAAATCCAGAACCCCAATTAGAAAATTTTAAATCTAAAAAGAAAATTGAGTAAATCCCCAAATATTATGACTTCAATCCTTATATGCACACTTGTGCCTCCAGCACAAAATATTGATCCTAAAAAAAATCAAAATTTTATTTTTGTTTTTGTATACCAAAACAAAATTTTATTTTTGTATAATACTATAAGCAACGCTATAGCGTTGCCTATAGTATCAGAGAAATGTCCCTCCCCCAAGGAAACATCCTCCATGGAAAGATTTTCCCACATAACCCCCTCCCCCTACCCCCCCCCCTCCAGAAAAAATTCCCTCCTGAAAACGTCTGTATACTTCCCAATAATTAATACTATATGTAAACAATTGGCAAAGTTCATAACTTACAGCCCTTCCTCCGAGCACTGAAGGGATTTAAATCATCCTCAAAGACATATTTATTATATTTTTAACTATGCTGAGCAACATAGTTATCTCGAAATTTAGATTGGGTGACTTTGGAAAACATTACCGTGGGAGGGGGCCAAGTTGCCCTCCTATTTTCTTGGTACTTAAAAAGGACACTGGAACTTTTCATTTCCGTTCGAATGAGTCCTCTCACGATATTCTAGGACTAATGGATCGATACGATTACCCTGGGGAAAAAACAAAAAAATAAACACGCATTCGTGATCTTTCTTCTGGCAAAAGAAGGGCACTAGCCTCACAAACATTTGATGGGTAAGAGTAAACTTCACAAACAGAAATTTGAAAAAAAGTGCTTATTGGTTAACAAAAAGTAAGAAAACTGAAAAAACACCCAAGTTACAGAAAATTCAACCTTTAACAAAGCAAATGCAAAGTCATAACACAGCAACCTATATCAATAAACATATTTTGAACCCCTAAGATGAAGATAAATTGCACGCTATTTCCTAACTAAGTTTTTGGAAGCAACTTACAGATATTTCAAAATTGAATCCGGAACCCCAAAATGAAGATTTTAAATCTAAAAAATAAAATGGAGTAAATCCCCAAATATTATGACTTCAATCCTTATATGCGGACGTGTGCCTCCAGCACAAAATCCTAAGAAAAAAATCAAAATTTTATTTTTTATGTCAATCGCAAAAAAACTGGGTCAAATGCAATACACCAAATCCTTCCCAACACTTGCAAATACCTTTATGAAGGGCATATTTATTTTGTATACAAAATAAAAAGAAATTACTAGTTTGAAAAGTCATTCCTAAAGATATGATGCACGCTATTATTTGACCCAAATAACAAAATGTTAGGATCCAAAGAAAAAACTTAAACACGAATCTTAAAAATGTAGGACCCAACTATTCAACTTGAAAATAAATTCAAGGAATTTTATTTTTACCAAGTATATTTCTGTGACACCAGATATTAATACATACCAACAAAGTGATTTCCCCTAAGGATCAGTAAGATATCCTGAAAAAGTTGTGCCAATCTACTCAATAAAGTTTCTTTGAAAATAGCATAAACATTCCCTTACCTGAAATCGATGCTTTGTTAACTGTATTTTGAATCCTAAAATCCATTTGTCTGGGAACACTATCTGACACTTCACCAGTGAGTACCATCCTGAAACTAAAAATGGCACATATTGCTTCTACATAAATACTTCATATGACGTCATATCATTTTTTATAATGACGTCATGATAGGAATAATTATTTCATCTTTTTATGATTGTAATATTTATATTCTTTTGCTTTTTAATTGCTTTCATTGCATTGCTTTTTATTTATTAACTATCATTTCAAAACAATTTCAATTTTGAATTCCTTTTCATTTTATGTCGTTGTTTTATTTTCTATACTTTCATTCTATTTTCTTTTCAATTTTATTCACCATGGTGGAAATGAAATTTAAATATCATCCAAATGTCCCAATTTCAATATTTGATACGGCTTTAACTTATTCTAGTTTCATATGGATGACATATAAAGGTTTTAATTAAGACAAGAGGGCATGTCTGATCCTGGATCTCCTGAATACGCTGCTAGATGTGCACTGAGATTTGTGAAAACCGGGCCACCCCTAGCACCCTTAAATACACACCTGATCACCTAATATTCTCCCACTAGCATCATATGAATATTTACCAAGGGAAAATACTTCCCAAGAAAACTAAGACTCGATACACGATATTTACTTAATCAACACCACCGCCAACGAAAAAGAAAATATATTAAAATTAAATACATAATCCTCAAATCCCAATTAAGGAAATCAAAACCGGATTATACTCTGACAACAACAAAATTTAAATATAGGATTAATAAAAAAGGATTTTTTATAAAAAAGGATTTGATATTTTCAAAATCCTAACTATTTAAATATAAATACATAACCTTCTCTTCCACATAAAATTTCATAAAAAAAAAAGTTGAGCCATATACAAATGCTCGAAACAACCCTTAATTTAAATGCAAAATTTAAAAATTTAAAAGCAAAAAACAATTTAAACATTATAAATCAAAACTTCAAACACTGACAAGACTTAAAGTCAAAGTATAAAAAATTTAACTTCCCATATAAAAACAAAATGTAACAAATGCAGCTTTAACCAAATACAAAAAAAAACCTGTTTGTGTTATTTGCCCTTTTTCTTTCTGCCACTGTTTTTAGCCCTCCATGACAAAAAATGAATTTTTCGATAAAAATCCTATTTAAAATTGTCCCTGCCCTATTAAAGAGGACTAACCAATAATAAACCCTAAACCCTAAGCCACAATCAAAGAAACTATAAACTGACAAACGAACATGTTATATACTGCAAACCACAACAAAAATACATATAAAGGAAAAAAAATTAGCTACAAAAAAAAATTCAGCTCACCTCAGACAAAATTAATCCAAATACAAGTTTTTAAAACCAACGTTCAAAATTGAAAACCTCCTAATACCGAAAGTTAATTAAAAAACACACAGTTTAAACGCTTCAAACAAAAACTGCAAAACCAGCAAACCATTAAATATAAATACAAAAACTTTAACTATATAAAACACAAATGAAACAAATGATCACTTTTCATACAGTTCGTGGTAACAAACTGTAAGTAAGGAGCGACCCGGCTCAATAGTAACCGAAACTCTAGAAAACGATACCAATAGAATTTTGATACCAATAAATACATCAAAAGAATCAGATTTAATATTGATTTCAAATATATAAGTTTCATCAAGTTTAGTCCTACCCATCAAAAGTTACGCGCCTGAGAAAATTTGGCTGATTTTCGAAAAAAGGTGAATAGACCCCCTAAAATTTATAGAACGTTAATGAAAATCACACCATCATATTCAGAATATCAGAGAACCCTACTGCAGAGGTTTCAAGCTCCTATGTACAAAAATGTGAAATTTTGCATTTTTTGCCAGATGAAAAATCACAGATGCGTGTTTATTTATTTTTTTTCCCAGGGGTGATCTTATCGACCCAGTGGTCCTAGAATATCGTGGGAGGGCTCATTCGAACGTAAATTAAAAGTTATAGTACCCGTTTTAAGTGACCAAGAATATGGAAGGCAACTAGGCCCCCTCCCACGCTCATTTTTTTCCCAAAGTCTCCCGATCAAAATTTTGAGATAGCCATTTTGTTCAGCATGGTCGAAAATATGATAACTATGTCTTTCAGGATAACTTAATCCCCCGAAATCCCGGGGGGAGGGCTGAAAGTTATGAACTTTACCCAATGTTAACATATAGTATTGGTTATTGGGAAGTATACAGACGTTTTAAGAGGGATTTTTTCTGGTATCTGGTATTTTTTCTGGGGGATTTTATCTTTCCATGAAGGAAGTTTTCATGGGGGAAGAGACATTGCTATGAAGGGGGCGCCGGATATTCCAGCATTATTTAAAAAAAGATCAGAAATTATGTATAAAAAAAACAAGTTTTTCAACTAAAAGTAAGGAGCAACATCAAAAATTAAAACGAGAGAAAACATTACGTATATGATTGGGTTCACCCCCTAGTCAATACCTCACTCTTTAAGCAAAATATTATTTAGTACTTTCATAAGAGCTATTTATTCTAATTAACGGCATTTGTGATTAAGAGGTCATTTTTAAAGACTTGGAACAAAATTCGAACTTTAGCTTAAAGAGCAAAACATTGACTAGGAGACGAACCCTCTAATATACGCATTAAAAATATATGAATATAGAAGTTCGTTACGTAAGTTAATTCGTAAGTTACGTATATTTATCACTAATAAAAACGTTCGTAAATAAAATTAAACAAGTATCGAGAAAGCCATTTAACCAAATGGAAATAAAATTAATATTAAAATTTTGTTTTAATTATTCATTTACGGTGAGACAAAATCAAAACCTGCATTAATTAAAAAACGTTCAAAAACTAAATAAAAAAAACAAGTTTTTTTTTTAACTGAAAGTAAGGAGCGACATTAAAACTTAAAACGAACAGAAATTATTCCGTATATGAAAAGGACTGTCCCCTCCTCAACGCCTCGCTCTTTACGCTAAAGTTTGACTTTCTCACAACTCTATTTTTTCAAAACATTGAAAAACTTTAGCTTAAAGAGCGAGGCGTTGAGGAGGGGACAGCCCCTTTCAGATACGAAATAATTTCTGTTCGTTTTAAGTTTTAACGTCGTTCCTTACTTTCACTTAAAAAAAATTAGTTTTTCTTTATTTAATTTTTGAACGTTTTTGAATTAATGAAACGTTTTTGAATGAAAAAAAAGTTTTTGAATATTTTTTGGATATGGGATTGGGTGAGGAATTCATCGGCTTTGTCTTTCCATTGTCTCTTGTCCTCTTCCCCATAAATACTAGAAATTAAAGACGAACCTTAATGTGAAACCATAAACCCACACAAAATATTTAAAACATCAAGTATAAACTCGAGCCTCATACACAAAAATATGAAACCGAACTTAAAATACATGAAACCGAACTTATATAAACTCGAGCCTCATACACAAAAACATGAAACCGAACTTAAAATACCAATACAATACAAAAATTTGACCCCTTAAACATTAACTGAAACACGAGAGAAAACAACTAAAACAAAAAAAAAGACTAGAATCCTACAAACAAAATTTTCAATCTAATATACAATATCTACAAAAAAAATTTAAAATTAAATGCCATGGTCCAAAATTCAATACCACAAACAAAAACTTCCGTCCCGTATACAAAATTCAAACAACATGCACAAAAAACTGTACTCCACATATAAAAAGTACCTTAGCAAATAACTTACATTTAACATACTACTATCAAACATAAATAAAAAACTTGTGGTAACGAATTGTAAGCAAGGAGCGACCCGGCTCAATAGTAATTGAAAGTCTAAAAAACGGAATTTTGACACCAACAAACATATCAAAAGAATCGGAGTTTTATGCTGATTTCAAATATATAAGTTTTGTTACATCTAGTCTTACCCATCAAAGATTACGAGCCTGAAAAAATTTACCCTATTTTTGAAAAAAAGGGAGTAACACCCCCAAAAAGTCAAAGAATATTAATGAAATTCCCACCAGCAGTATCAGCGGATCAAAGAACCATATTGTAGAGGTTTCAAGCTTCCTTCTGCAATTAAATTAAAAACAAGTATTTCAACTAAAAGTAAGGAGCAACATTAAAACTTAAAAGAACAGAAATCATTACGTATATGAGAAGATTCGCTCCTTAGTCAAAACCTCGCTCTTTACGCTAAACTTTGAATTTTGTTCGAATCACAAATCCCTGAATCCCAAAGGCTGTTTAATTAGACTAGATAGCTCTTTGAAAGTACAAAAAAAATTGCGTAAAGAGCGAAGTATTCACTAGGGGGCGAACAGAAATCATTACTTATATGAGGAGACTCGCTCTTTCCGCTGAAGTTTGAATTTCGTTCGAATCACAAATCTCTGAATCACAAGGGCTGTTCAATTAGACTAGATAGCTCTTTGAAAGTACAAAAAAAATACCCAAAAAGTGAGGTATTGACTAGGGGGCAAACCCCCTCATATACTTAATAATTTCTGTTCATTTTAAGTTTTAGTACTGCTCCTCACTTTCAGTTGAAAAAACTTGTTTTTTTAATTTAATTTCTGATTTTTTTAAATAATGCTGGGAAATCCGGCACCCCCTTCATAGAAATGTCCCTTCCCTCAAGGAAACATCCTCCATGGAAAGATTCTCCCACGTAAACCCTTCCTCCTACCCCCCCCCTTCCCCACCAGAAATAAATCCCTCCTGAAAACGTCTGTATACTTCCCAATAATCGATACTATATGTAAACAATGGGCAAAGTTCATAACTTGCAGCCCTTTCCCCGAGCACTGTAGGGAATTAAATCATCCTCAAAGACATATATATTATATTTTCGACTATGCTGAACGAAATAGCTTACTGAAAATTTTGATTGGGTGACTTCGGGAAAAATTAGCGTGGGAGGGGGCCAAGTTGCCCTCCAATTTTCTTGTTCACTTAAAAAGGGCACTAGAACTTTTCATTTCGGTTCGGAAAAGTCCTCTCACGATATTCTAGAACTACTGGGTCGATACAATGACCCCTAGGGGAAAAAAAATACACACGCATCCGTGATCTTCTTCTGGCCAAAAATACGAAATTTCATATATTTGCACATAGGAGCTTGAAACATCTACAGTAGGGTTTTCTGTAACGCTGAATCTCATAGTTTGATTTTCATTAAGATTCTATTACTTTCAGGGAGTCTCCCCCTTTTTTTGAAAATAGGGCAAATTTTTTCAGGTCCAAAACTTTTGATGGGTACGACTAAACTTGATCAATCAATCAATCAATCAATTTTATTCAATCAATAAACTCAACAAAAGACACTTCATTATAAACTCCCCCGTAAGGCTCTATGGCCAGGAAAAAAACAGGGGAGAAACAAAAAGGAAATAAATACTTAAAACACAAAAACATTTCAACATCATACATTCACACTTTAAGAGACTCAACACAAAAGAAATCATAAGATGAAAAAATCATAAGATACCATGATCAACATAAAAAAAAAATTAATTAGTAGCTAGAAAATCTCTAACACAATTTTTGAACATACAAAACGAGTGGCAGCTTTGTGCAGACCCGGGAGCGTGTTCCAAATCCTGTTGCAAGTTGTCAGAGGGTTGAAATTAGAGTCCGGTGCCGCGCCGGCGGATCGACCGAACGCCGGCGATGAGAGGCCCGGTCGACCGCCGCTGAAGTGTCGCAACGCCATTGGCACGCCACAGGAGCACCGCCGCCGGCAGAGGCGGCGGCGTTCAGTCGACTTTAAATTAATTTTGCGACAATTCCTTATTGCATCAACCGCAAAGTCGGAGCTTTTCCTTATCGTGTGGTTTAGTATTTCGGTTTTACTGATTAGAAATCAAGCAGGACTTGCACTATCCCCGAATATTCGGGTATTTCCCAGAAAATCTATGCATCACCCCGAAAAAAAAATTTAGTTCCCGAATCAAAGAAAATCACGCAATCACGGTGCCACCCCTAGCGATTTATCCACAGTGACTTTCCCTGCCAAATATTACTTTGCATACCATAATTATTCACTGCTCTCTTGTTCGTTAATTTTCGTCTCTTTTGTTACTTTGCATAAAAACCAGACAGATCCAATATGCAATTGCAAATATTGCACTATTCACAGTTCTTCATATGTTGACAAAAAGGTAAGGTCTTTAACAAATGAGTTTAAATCATTTCCAATGCATTTTCCCAATCGCTATTTCTTACATCATTCGTAGTCAAGAATTTTATTTTCAAGTTGAATAGAATTGTAGAACGTATTCATTACTATACAGCTTCAGCCTTCAAATGGATTTTGAAATTGACAGCTGACAGGTTGTTTCTACAGCTGAATTGTTTTTAGATAAGATTTTCTTAATGTTTAATACTCAATTGTTGAACGCCTGATAGAAAATACAATCTTCTTTCTGAAAATCTTTACCCCCCCCACCCCCCACCCCAAAAAAAAACAACGTTCTATTGAGACAACATTTAGCTATAGACTAAGTTATGCACAAGGTTGGGGAATTAAAATTGAAACGGAAGTTACCCCAAAAATATGATTCATAAATAAATTGTAAATTATTGCCTATAGGGGAGGGATAGGGGCTATCATTTTTAAAATGATTAATACCTCTTTTTTTAATTGAAAACAGGGATGCCAAAAAGATAATTATTTGTTTCATTTAAAGTGGATACAGAAAAAAATCATATTAAATTCACTGGGAAACCATTGAAATATTTTGATAGATCCAGGGCCCCCCATTGGGACTTGTTCATTGTTTTGGGTATTTTGCAATTTCTGATAGGCTACTGGCCTAATTTGGCTTTTGTGTGTGCTCCCTTTTAATTAGATTCCTTGGATCTTATTGAATGCCGGTATCTATGACTCGTTTTCCCGTAATTTGAGGTATATCTGTATAATCTCGACATTTTTGTTGTTGTCTTTGAGTACCCCTTTACTCATACTCTCAATTTTTTTTTTCAAGTAACACTAAGCTGTTTAACGTTGTTTAGCGTGTTTCTTTGAACCATATAGTGACCTAGTTAATTATTAAGTAAATTATTTTTCTAATGTAAAGCTGAGACGGTATCCTATCAAGGTGGTATCGAGAGGGGGGGGGGTAGGGAGTTATTACATTTAAATGATAATATCACGAAATTTTTTTATTGAAAGCAGGGATGCCAAAAAGTTAATTTTTTTTTATTTAAAGCGGAGACGGTATCCTATCAAGGTGGTATCCAGAGGGGGAGGGAGTAGTGAGCTATCATATTTATATGATAATACCTCGATTTTTTTTTGGAAAGCAGGGATGCCAATAAGTTAATTATTTTTTCATTGAAAGCAGAGACGGTATCCTATTCAGGGGCGTAAATTGCTATGGGGCAAGGGGGGCAGTTGCCCCCCCAGACCTCGTTTTGCCCCACACACCCCCTAACCCCCCCCCCCCTGGCCTGATTTTGCCTCCCCCCAGATTTTTTTAGATTATACCCTTATTTATCCTTCATCCGAATAAAAAATACAAATTTTATCGAATACAAAATCTTATACGAAATGACGCGTAACCCAGAGCCTCGTGTTTTCTCTAGCAGTGTCAAGTAAAAATAGTAACCCGGAGCCTCGTGTTTTCTCTAGCATTGTCAAGTAAAGATAGTATTGAATGAATTCATTTGTTGAATAAGAGTGAGCAATGAGTCAGAGAAAAATAATCGACATTTGTAAACCTAGTTAACCGGCTAAAAAAGCTACGTTGGTGCATAGTGTAGCAGTTACCTAGGCACAAACAGAAGCTGGCCCAAGTAAGGTGTGTAATTTTTCCATTTATGGTTTGACTAATATGAATTTATAGCCTTTGCTTCATGCAATAAATTCGATGAGAACTAAAGTTTAGCCTACAGAAGTTAGATCTTAATATCGCGCTACAACTTTGGATTAATGTATAAATCGCAAATTTTGTGGGGAAAATCATAGAACCAAGCATATAACAAACAATTATAGATATAGAGGTGTCATTCAAGGAGGGGGGGGGGCAGGCGAGGACTTCAGAGATGACTACAGGGACAACAGCCGGATTTATTAGACATAATTTATGGCAAAGAGTTTTGGAAGAGCTTAAGAGAATGAAAGAGCATTAAATGCTTTCCTAAGGCCCAGCCATTTTTGCTAGGCAGCCGCTCACCATTATTTATACCTCTTCTTATATTCTCACCCTTGAAACTGGGTATGGCGCAAAAAGGGAATGAAAAAGAGCTAAAATACATTTGAATTGACAGTTTTAGTATAAATAAAAATTGCTGCTTCGTGAAAAAATTCTACTTTTTAAAGTTAAATCGGCTGTCATTGAGAGGCATTCGCTTCACTTCAGCATGCTTCATCTCAAACAAAATTTACGACTTGCCCTCCTAGATTTTGCTGATAAGCTAGATAAGTACGAGAATTTTGTTGTATTGAGTTGCTAAGTTTCTTATTCGGATTATGTTATCGTTTAATTTACAAAATTCTACTCGTAGTTAAACCATTGAATAAGAATTGAATAAGGCTACCATTTCGAGGTCATGATGAACACGACGACTCACATAATCGAGGTAATTTTATAGAAATACTAGAAATGATGACAGAGGGAAACCCGGATCTTCAGCAAAAACTAAAACGTCGGTATGGAAGCTATTTGAGTCCCGACTAATAAAATAGTCTTATAAGCATACTGGCCGACCTTTTGCGAGAACAAATAAGATACTCTATTAAGAAATATTGGGCAATCTGCGCAGATGAAACGAAAGATCTGTCGAAGAAAGAGCAGCTTGGTTTAATTATTCGGTTTATTGATAGTAATGCTATCATCCGCGAGGAGACATTCGGAAGTACACATCTTGAACAATTAGATGTAGTATCCCTTGCTAATGCAATCAAGGATCTTGTTGAAAGGCACGGACTGGATTGGAGCACCTGTGTGGCTCAATGCTATGATGGTGCGAGTGTCATGAGCGGCGAATGTAATGGTGTTCAGGCTATTCCTAAAGGATTTGCACCACAAGCTAGGTATATTCATTGTCACACCCATCGCCTAAATCTTGTGCTTGTGCAGTCAATAGCTTCTTGTCCGGAGGTTAGAAACTTCTTTTCTTGCATTCAGGCATTATATGTCTTTCTCAGCCGAAGTGCGCCACGTCACAAACTTTTCCTTCCAACCCAACAAGAAAGCGGAGAAAAGAAGATTGAGCTCGAGCGGCTAGCCGACACTCGATGGTGCTATTGGTTTTCCCCAATTCAGAAGATCCGGATACGTTTAGGTGCTATTCTCGAAACACTAAGGGTTATTTCGGATGAAGTCAATTCAACAGAGGACCGTTCTGAAGCTTCTGGGTTGCTGGCAACAATTGATGCCAAACTCTTGCTCATTCTTGAAATAATGAGCAGTATCCTTGGTCCGATAGATATTGCATCCAGACAACTCCAGTCCAAGAGCCTCGTTCTTTCAGGCGTAAATTCTCTGCTTCAAGCAGTTCAACAACAGGTTCTAGAGCTCCGATCTGAAGAGAGTTGGTTTAAGATAGTCGAAGCAACGAAAAGCTTATGCAAGCAGCACTCAATCCAAATAGAAAAGCCTAGACGCTCGGTTGCTATAAGCAAACGTTTTCTTCGATTTTTACGTCGAAACCACTGTCGGTGCCAGAGCAAGAAATCGAACAGAAGAGGATCGTGACATTTTTCAAAACTTATAGATCGGACATTTTATACTTCATAGTCGACCGAGTAACTTCGGAGCTGAGACAAAGGTTTGGTGAAAACTCCTCAGTAATCCAAGGCTTAGAAGCGTTTGAGCCAAGTTCACCGAATTTCCTGGATGCACGTCTAATACAAGACTTTGTACATGACTTTCCTACATTATTAGTAAATGAGTTGAAGTTTGGGTCAGAGATAGCCTTGGCAAAATCTTATTTACAAAGGATGAAACCAGAATGCCCATCAAAAGCTCTTGCCTACCTCTAAATGAACAAAGACGTCTTTGCTGTCATCTCGGAAGCTTTCGAAATTGCTTTGACGCTCCCCGTTTCAACTGCCTCTAACGAGAGATTTTTTTCAACGCTTAAGAGGGTTAAGACATATCTCAGAACAACCATGACTGATGAGCGACTTAGCGATTTGTTGGTTAAAGCAACCCAGCCAGAAAAAACGAAATAGATAGATTATAACATTGCCGTCGACAAGTTTGCTTCCCTGAAGCAACGACGTTTCCCATTAGAATGGTGGCACTCTCTGGATACTTCAGTCGTGATGCAAACAAATTTATGATTTATTTGCTTAACTGTGTTTATGTAATTGAATTTTTTGTATATCTAATTGTGTTCTAAACTTTGTTATCCAAAGAATTTTAAGTTGGTTACCGCTTAATTTGGCTTGATTTCCCCCTCCCTTGGATTTTTGCTAATTCAACCCACTTGAGGCTGCCTATTGAGACATGGAATTTGCCCCTCCCCAGGTTTTTTTTTCATTTCCGCCACTGCGCTTCGCGCCTGAAAACCCTGTTCTAGGCCTTCACTCAATTCAATTCTTAACAAAACAAAATGACATTTTCTAATTCTAAATTTTCTTTTTTGGCTTAGACCCTTCACAGCACAATATTTGTTTTTAAGTAATTTGCTTCCCTAAAAAGGAGTCTAAGAGGTCCAATATAAGGAATAATACTGTTTTTAATAATATTTCTAAAATATCCGCTACTTCGCGGCAGGAAATGCTCTTTCCAAGCCATCCACTCGCTCTGAATTAGACACTTTCACCAATTCAAACTTTTTTTCTTTTTTTTTTTACTTTTTTTTAACAGAATATAATAAGCATAGTTTTGTACTTTCCTCACAAAGTAAAAGTGAAAATTTGCAAATTTTCTTCCGTGAGGTGGCAAAAATCTTTGAATTTTGCCCCCCCCCCCCCGGAATTTTTCTGAATTTACGCCACTGATCCTATCAAGATGGTATCCAGAGGGGGGCATTGGGAGTTATTATATTTAAGTAATAGTACCTTGATTTTCATTTTATTGAAAGAAAGGATGCCAAAAAGTTGAAAAGTTGACAAAAATAACAAGATTTTCGTGAGTTATACTTGATACAGCACTTGCATGGTTTTATCGTCAAACGGAAAGGGACATATGCGTCCAACCCGTTTTTTTTCTTATTAATGAAACGGGTTTACTTTGAACATTCATTCATAAGTACCATGCAGATTCACACTAAAACGAATTGGTGTGACGAAAGCGATATCGACATCCCCACCTAACGTGGCGCTCGAGTGACAATGGCACCCTTGGTCCAATGCCCAAATCAGAGGCAACGCTATAGCGTTGCCTATAGTAAAGGCCATACGGCTGCAATGTTTTATTATTTTTTTCCCAGAGGCACTTCATATGGAAGGGGTCGTCGTAGAAACTTCAAAGGGGGCTCATTCGATTGGAAATCGAGAGTTCTAGTGCCCTTTTTAATAGTCGAAAATGATTGCAGGGCAACTAGCCCCCCCCCCCCGCCCCACGCCCATCATTCCCCCAAAAACATCCAATCAAAATTTTGAGATAGCCATTTTTTCAGCATAGTTGATTTCCAGATAGAAAATATATTTTTGAGGAGGATACTCCCCCACAACCCTCCGGGCAAGGGTTTTAAGTTACGCCCTGGGGGCATATAAGGTTTTTATAGGAGGCGTTGTCGTAAAAACTTCAAAACAGGCTCATTCGATCGGAAATTAAAGAGCTAGTGCCCTTTTTAATAGTCGAAAGTGATTGGAATGTAACTAGAACCCCTCCCCCCCACGCCCATCATTTCCACAAACACATCCAATCAAAATTTTCATATATCCATTTTGTTCAGCGTAGTTGATTTCCAGATAAAAAATATATTTTTGAGGAGGATACTCCCCCACAACCCTCAGGGCAAGGGTTTTAAGGTACGCCCTGGGGGCATATAAGGTTTTTATATAAAGCGTTGTCGTAGAAAATTCAAAACAGGCGCATTCGATCGGAAATTAAAGAGCTAGTGCCCTTTTTAATAGTCGAAAGTGATTGGAGTGTAACTAGCCCCCTCCCCCCTCTATGCCCATCATTTCCCCAAACACATCCAATCAAAATTTTCAGATATCAGTAGTAAGTATCTATTGAATTCTATGGAAGCTATAGGAAAACATTTCTATGGAAGCTCTACACCTTTTCAAAGAAAGTGAGTATCCTCTCACATGGCCTTATACTTCTATAGAAGCTATACGAATTACCATGCTATTCTATGTTCCTTCCATTGTTATTCTATGGGAACCTCTACACATGATTAAACACGTTATGAAACTATGTGCTATTTGCTTATGTCCCGTTGGTACCATTCCAAACGAGTGGGGATTCCCCGCCTGTTCCTAAACATTGCAAAAAGATAACAGTATGAACGGGGATTCCCCGCACAAATTTGTTTCAACTCCAATTTTTTTTTCAACCAGAGTGTTTTTTTTCGAGCTGACACCTGTTTTTTAGGCAGCCAATCAGAGAACTGCTTAACAATTCGTCATTGAAACCCCGTATAAAATTTTCATGCATTGGAAATTAATTTTCATTATGTTTTAACATATCGAGCATAGTACACTGAATTTTATTAACTCTGAAACAATGGATATTTCTATTTTCAATGTGAGTATAGTTCACTGAATTTATTTCCAGATAAATGGTATTTTACCAGTAAATTCAAATTTCAGGGGGACTTAGCCCCCCTCCCCTCCAACAATACAAAACTTTAAAATATAATGAGTATATTCGATAGAAAACGCTAAGTATGCTTTTTTCTATTATGTAAAACAAAACTCTCTCATCCACTGCTGTGTTACGATCATAATTCCTTACTTTTAACTGTTTCGTTCATAAAAAAAAATGCCCCTTTTTCCCAATTATCAGAAAATCTTTTTTTCCTGTCTAAAAACCACATCTGTTTATAATTACAGAGAGTCCCTTTTGAAGTCAGAGTTTAAACGTGTCTTATCTGAGTTATGAAAACAAAAGGTTGATGATTAAGACAAGGATTTATGTAATTCTAAACGCTTTGGCCATTCAAAAAGCGAAGATTTCTGTTAAATAAATAATTCTTATACATTTTAAAATAGCATATTTCGTTCCAAAGCTTGGCTTTTTCATAACCAAAGGTTCACATTTGACCCAAAGAAATGTATTTTCTATAATTTTCTTACAGAAACTAGTGTTTACTGTCAAAAAAACTTTATAGTTTAGTTTTTACGGAAATGGCTTATTTCGTTCCAAAGCTGCGCTTTTTCATAACCAAAGGTTCACATCTGACCCAGCGAAATGTATTTTCTTTAATTTTCTTACAAAAACTAGTGTTTACGGTCAAAAAAGCTTTATAGTTTAATTTTTACGGGAATGACTTATTTTCGTTCCAAAGCTGTGCTTTTTCATAACCAAAGATTCACATTTGACCCAAAGAAATGTATTTTCTATAATTTTCTTACAAAAACTAGTGTTTACGGTCAAAAACGCTTTATAGTTTAGTTTTTACGGAAATGTCTTATTTTCTTTCCAAAGCTGGGGCTTTTTGTAACTAAAGATTCACATTTGACACAGAGAAATGTATTTTCTAGAATTTTCTTAAAAAACTAGTGGTTATGATCAAAAACCTTTATAGTTTAGTTTTTACGGAAATGGCTTGTTTCCCTTCCAAAGCTGGGATTTTGTCTAACCAAATATTCACATTTGACCCAAAGAAATGTATTTTATATAATTTTCTTACAGAAACTAGTGTTTACGGTAAAAAGAGCTTTATAGTTTAGTTCTTATGGAAATGGCTTATTTTCGTTCCAAAGCTGGGCTTTTTCATAACCAAAGGTTCACATTTGACCCAAAGAAATATATTTTCTATAATTTTCGTCAAAAATCTAGTATTTACGGTAAAAAAAGCTTTATAGTTTAGTTTTTACGGAAATGGCGTATTTTATTTTCAAAGCTTGGCTTTTTCATGACCAAATGTTCACATTTGCCACAAAGAAACGAATTTTCTTTTATTTTCTTAAAAAAACTAGTGTTTACGGTCAAAAAAAGCTTTATAGTTTAGTTTTTACGGAAATGACTTATTTTCGTTCCAAAGCTGGGCTTTTTCATAAATTATATTATGGGGAGATGTTTTTGAAATTCCCCTTCCCCCCAAACTAAAAATTTTCCAAAATTTTACTTTAAAAGCTTTTCTTTTTAAATATTTCTAAAGTGCTAAGACATAGAGTGCTACAAACACCAGAATAAACTTTAGAGAGCAATTTATCTGTAAAAGAGGGCTTATTATTTCCTTACTAAATTTTTCTTCTTTTTTAAAGATGTGGAGGTGGATTCATACAATTACCCTCCCTCCGAAAAGAGATCAAGATGGGGTGATATCACATCGATGCAAGCTGCAAGACCATCAATCATTAGATATGCTAGCTCCATTACAAGTTCTCTGGACCAGCCAGGAGCCTCTCAAGCCAGTGTCAGCTCTGCACAAACCTCTATGCAACCTGTCACAAAATTCAAGAGAGAATGGATAGATTCTCACAATGCATCAGTCTCATCTAGTCAAGATCGGGAGGTCACCCCCTATCAAGCATTGCCGGGCCCTTCACGACCAATGCAAGGCGAGAATGATGTGGCCCCTACAGCTCTCGACATGCAAGCTGCAAATTTAAATGTGAGTTTTCAAATATTATTTCTCGCTAATGATTCTTTTTCCCAAATCAATTCGATGGAGTGTGTGAGCGGTGCATATGCCGCTTATTTTTCTGTATACCCGATAATTCATGGAGATAGTATAATGAATATTGCAAATTCAATAACGTTGTAATGATTGTTGTATGTGTGTGTGTGTGAGCGGTGCATTCGCCACTTATACTAGATAATTCATGGAGATAGTATAATGAATATTGCAAATTCAATAACGGCGTAATGATTGTTGTATGTGTGTGTGTGTTTATGTGTGTGTGTGTGTATGTGTGTGTGTGTGTGTGTGTGAGCGGTGCATGCGCCGCGTCTACTCGATGATTCATTGAGATAGTATAATGAATATTTCAAATTCAATAACGGCGTAATGATTGTTGTAAGTGTGTGTTTGTGTGTGTGTGTGTGTGTGTGTGTGTGTGTGTGTGTGTGTGTGTGAGCGGTGCATGCGCCGCATCTACTCGATAATTCATTGAGATAGTATGATGAATATTGCAAATTCAATAACGTCGTAATGATTTTCATTATTTTGTTGTGTGTGTGTGTGTGTGTGTGTGTGAGCGGTGCATGCGCCACATCTACTCGATAATTCATTGAGATAGTATAATGAATATTGCAAATTCAATAACTGCGTAATGATTGTTGTATGTGTGTGTGTGTGTGTGTGTGTGTGTTTGTGTGTGTGTGTGTGTGTGTGTGCGGTGCATGCGCCGCGTCTACTCGATAATTCATGGAGAAAAAATAATCAATATTGCAAAGTCAATAAAATCGTAATGATTTTCATTACTTTGTTGTGTGTTTGTGTGTGTGTGTGTTTGTGTGTGTGTGTGTGTGTGTGTGTGTGAGTGTGTGTGAGCGGTGCATGCGCCGCATCTACTCGATAATTCATGGAGATAGTATAATGAATATTTCAAATTCAATAACGTCGTAATGATTCTCATTATTTTGTTGTGTGTTTGTCTGTGTGTGTGTGTGTGTGTGTGTGTGTGTTTTTGCGGGTTCGTGTGGGGGCTAGTGTCTTCCCTTGTGTTTGAGAGCGAGTCTGGCGTCGCATATACCTGATAATTCAAGGAGACAGTATAAATAATACTACAAATTCAATAACAGCTTAATGAATGTTGTATGTATGTTTACGTATGTGTGTGTGTGTGTGTGTTTGTGTGTATGTGTGTGTTTGTGTGTGTGCGGTGCATGCGCCACGTCTACTCGATAATTCATGGAGATAGTATAATGAATATTGCAAATTAAATAACATCGTAATGATTTTCATTTTTTTGTTGTGTGTGTGTGTGTGTGTGTGTGTGTGTGTGTGTGTGAGCGGTGCATGCGCCGCGTCTACTCGATAATTCATGGAGATAGTATAATGAATATTGTAAATTCAATAACGTCGTAATGATTCTCATTATTTTGTTGTGTGTTTGTGTGTGTGTGTGTGTGTGTGTGTATGTGTATGTGTATGTGTATGTGTATGTGTATGTGTATGTGTATGTGTATGTGTGTGTGTGTGTGATTTTGTGGGTTTCGGTGGTATTTGTTGTGTGTGTGTGTGTGTGTGTTTGTCTTTTTGCTGGTGTGTGTGTGATTGTGTGTTAGTGGGAGAGAGTGTGGGTGAGTGGGTGGGTGGGTGTGGGTGTGTGGGTGTGTGTGGGTGTGGGTGTGTGTGTGGTTCTGTATTTGTCTATGTGTGTTTGTGTGTTTGTGTGTGTGTGTGTGTTTGTTTGTGTCTGTGTCTGTGTGTGTCTGTGTGTCTGTTTGTGTTTGTGTGTGTCTGTCTTTTTATATGTTTTTGTTTGTGTTTGTGTCTCTGTGTGTGTGTGTGTGTGTGTGTCTTTGTGTCTGTGTGTGCGGTGCATGCGCCACGTCTACTCGATAATTCATTGAGATAGTATAATGAATATTGCAAATTCAATAATGGCGTAATGATTGTTGTATGTGTGTGTGTGTGTTTGTGCTCATGTGTGCGTGTGTATGTGAGTGTGTGCGCATGTGTGATTGTGTATGTGTGTTATTAACAAAATTTGTAATTTATACTGCATTTGTTCTGTAAATAATGCTATAAGCAAAAAATATTTGAGTTTTATTGGATGGTATGGGGAAAAAATGAACATGATTTTTAAACTTTATGATATAATGCTTATTTCACATAGAAAATAAAACCTGTTTTCTACAGATTAATGAAATAGCAGCGCCACTGACTCATGAGACATCAGAACCAACAGATTTCGGAGACGAACGTTCATTAATGGAATGGCGTAGAGGTATTCTTAATAATGTTCTTGGGGAAATGACTAGCCTAGACGACTTAAATTGTGATATTGACATGACAAAGGACCCGGAATGGGCAGATAGATTTATGAGTGAACATTTAGGCGATGTTACTAGTGCAACTGAACCGGGTCCTCATAAGGAAATTATGTCACAGGACATACAGGCTGGCTCGATCAATTGTCCCCACACACCCTGGAATATGTACTAACAGGCATAGGGGACCTTATGCCATCTCTAACCAATGCAATTGGACAAACTGGGAGTGGTGTTTTTGACAATTTTATGTCACCTCCCATCATTCCGCTTAAGGATGAAGCAACAACACTGCAAATTGTTGGACCTAATTTTTCCGGAGACATTTTTGACGATAGTTTTATAATTAGTGAATTAAGTCCTGTGCAAATAGGGGCAGGACATGAAAATAGTGTCATATCCTCGGAACTACGTGAATTTTATTTGTTAGCGTCTGCTCTAGGTCACTTACAAACATATAGGGTAGATTTTAACCCCCCCCCCCCCCGAAGAAAACGTGATTGACGGGAGCATTATTTTAACAGACCCAGTGAATGTTCTATAGCTACATCGACAGAATTCGAGCATTTATTCAGATTCAGATTCAGAACTGGGGGAGTCAAGGGGGGGTTAAAGCATCAGTAAACCAAAACGTTTATTTACAAAAGGGGACATCTGGGAAAACTTTTTATTTTCATTTTTCAACTGGCAACCAGACTTTTTACTCTGGTCTAAACGAATTTGAGAGCAACTTTTTCAACAAGGTAAATAAAATAATATCAACTTTGGACACGTTTAACGAGAGGGAAAGTGGTTCCACAATTTTATAAATTGAACACATGGATCTGAATCTCAGTAGATTAAAAAAAAACTTTATTTTAAGGGGGGTCGGGGGTGTGGAGTAGTCAACGAATAAAATGCCACCCAGATTTGTCGGCTACCAAAGGAGTTCAGAGTTTCAAATTTGAAGCAGGGCTGCAGTGCTTTAAAAATGCATTTTTAGCAGCAGCCCATAAAACATTGAAAGATGATTCATCAATGAAAAATCTGGACAGACTTGCTCGTAACGGTGGAGAAAATTTCCCTAAAGTAAATTTTGACTGTTTAGAGGGGAAGTATCCGGTGTCATTGAAAGAAATAACCATATTTGAAAAAGCAAATGAAAATCTTGGGTTGGGAGTGTTTGTTCTCCAGTATGACACAGAATTTGTAAATGGGGGAAAGAAACCAAATAAAAAAGGGGTTTTGTGTTCAGTGAGGACACCGATGGTGGATAATGTTAAAAATTGGGTTTTGGTTATTTACGAGTCTCCCAAAGATGTAAATTCCTATGGTCATTTTTTCCCCGTTACAGCAATAAGTCGACTCCTATCCCAAAGCAAGAACAAAGGAGAATGTCTCTATTGCCCCATGTGCCTTTCCTCATTTAGATCTGAGCGAACATTCTTGGATCACATAGGGCATTGCAAAATTCATGGGAATCAATGAATAGAAATGCCGGCAGAAGGCAAAGATACTTTACAATTTAAAAATTTCCAAAATTCCCTGCTACAAATTGATAAAGTATTTTTGGATTGTGAATCAAGACTGGTTGAGGTATCAGACCCATCAAGGCCAGATATAGCCAAGGAGCACTAACTGGTTGCGTGTTCCTACGCGCATGCCCGTTGCGATTCCAACCATTAAATGCAGTTGGAAGAGTTTTTTTTTGGCTATGAATGAGGACGGTAGTATGGAAAAGTTTTTGGTGTATTTAATAAAAACAGCAAACGGCGCAATTTCACGATTATGTCACACCAACGACCCAATGTCATTGTCAGATAAAGAGCACCTGGCAATAGAAAACGGGACAATTTGTTGGGTTTGTAGGGGTTTTCTTGCCCCAAAAGACGCTGTCCAGAATCACAATCACCTTATTGACCCCAATTCAACGGGAAAAAGTAACTTTCGGGGGTGGGCTCACAATTCATGTAATTTAAAAATTAAACAGCAACTCTTTCTTCCGGTTTTAATACATAATTCTAACTACGATCTGAAGTATGTGCTACCAGCAATGGCACATCTTCAAAGAAATGGAACAGTGGATCATGCATGGGTGATAGACAGCTTTTCCTACAATATCATACCTAAATCATCGGAAAAGTTGCTTGTTTTGGAATTTATGTGGAAATTTTTTGAAGCCGATGTTGAGTACACGAATAAAATTCGCTTTTTAGATTCCTATAGCTTTTTTCCCAAATGATTGAGCGAATTAATTCAGGTGCAGAAAAACGATGACGGCTGCAATGCTTTCCCCCTTCTCAAGCAACAATTTCCAAATGATTTATATGATTTGTTGACGGTCAAGGGCATATATCCTTATGATTATTATTGTTCCATGTCGAGATTCGCTGAGGAAACTATTCCTTCGATTGAATCGTTTTACGACAGTCTACATGATCGTAGATGCACCCCCGATGAATACAGTTTTGCTAAAAAAGTTTGGACAGAGGGAGGGTGTAAAAATGGGTTTGACTACTGCAAGCTGTATTTGTCGAGTGATGTGTTAACTTTGTTAGACATTATGTGTAAAAATACGGAAATAATCTACGGGGAATTTAATCTTGATTTGGGCTATTATTTTTCATCTCCTCATCTGGTAATGGACCTCATCCTAAAAATTAGTGGGGAAAAATTTGGGCTAGTCCCAGATATTGATCAGCAGCTTTTCATCGAAAGGTCAATGAGGGGTGGAGATGTTTTTCACGGGGGTCGTATCTTGGAAACTGATCCAACTGGAGAGAAGACGGGGACAAAATCAGATGAAATTTTCCTTGATATGAATTCTCTCTACCCCTCGGCCATGTCCCATTATGCGCTACCTTGCGGTGACTAAAAATGGCTCAATGTCCCTCAAGCTCCCCATTTCCCCAACATTGACAGTGTTGAGGAGAATGGACTGGTTGGATGGTTTTTTGAAATTGATGGGGAGATACTAGTTAAGCTTCACGATCCAGTAAAGGATTTTGTTTTCCCATGCATCAATAGACCTGTGACTAGAGACTCTTTGAGCCCCCGCAATAGGCGTTTAGTCGAGTTGGACGGATTGAATTGGTCACCGTCAAAAAAAAAACTTATTGCTGGACTTCTGCCAGTAAAAAATATTGTTATGCATTATCTGGCCTTAAAATGGATACACAACAACTCTTAACGTCACAAAGGTTCACAGTGTACTCCCGTTTATTCGAAACCCAGATTCAAAAATATTTGTTGACAGCTGGGTCAAGAAACATTCAGACATACAAACTATAGCCAAAAAAGGAATGTATAAACTCATTTTGAATTCGGCTTTTGGCAAAATGTGTGAGAGTGTTCGCAATAGGAATTTTTGTGACGTCGTGACCGACCCCACGCACTGTGCTCGAAATATTGCAGATTAAAACTATACGTCCTTCTCGATAATTGGCCCAGATATGGTACTTTTGAATAGGAAAACAAGAAGTATTGTCTTGAATAAATAAATTGCTGCCGGCAGTGCAATCTTGGAGATCTCAAAAAAGCTCATGTTGGAATTTGACTACAATGTGGCTAGGGTACAGTGGCCGGAAAAGGGGCAAGTAGAGGTCTACTACGGGGACACAGATTCTCTACTGTTAAAAGTAAAAACCCCAAATCTAATTGATGATTTGGCGCACGGTGAAATTATCAGCTCACAGATGGACTACACCAATTGGAGTGGGCTCTACCCAGAGCTAGTGAAACGTCAGGCGCCAAATCAGCTTTTAGTTTTTAAATCTGAAACGGGAAGCGACATGATTTCCCGTAGTGTGTTTGTAAGTCTGAAGGCTTACTTTATACAAATACATGATGAGGAAGTCAAGATACGTTGCAAAGAAGTACCCACGCGCTATGTGGATAAGAATTTCAACATGGACATCAATAGGAATTGTTTTGTTGAAAATACAATTCCACCAGCAAAATTGCTGGCAATTCGTTCCATCAACTACAGGAACTTAACTGTAAATGTAGAAAAAATTGCCATGAGTACCATCTCCGACAAGGTCTATGTTTGTCAAGACGGTGTGACTATCATCCCCCTTGGTCACTATTTCACTTCAGACCGGGCCGAATGTGTTATCCATAGGGAAAGTCTCGGTTTGAATAAAGTCCAGTAAATTTTTTCCTAAAACCTTTGGGGGGGCCTCGCGGCCTTTGGGGGGGGGAGCTCCCGGCCTTTGGTGGGGGGGGGACTCGCGGCCCGGAGGGGGGGGCGGCCGCCAGCGGGGGGCGCACCGCCAGCCACTACCAAAGTTATCTTTCTTTTGGACTTAGAGCAGATTTTTTTTGTGCTTTTGTGCATGTTGCATTCCAATTAAAAAAGAGATATTATTTTAAGTGCTTTATTCTAATAAATGTTGTATTTTTTCTATAAATAAATAAATAAAAAAAAGTGTATTTATTTAAGTGTTTTTTTTTCTCTCTCTGTGCCTATGTAAATGTTTTATTTTTTTTCAAGTTTAATGTGCTTTTTTTCAATGTAGTATTTTTTTAAGTATTGTTACTTTTTTATGCATATAATAAAAGAACATATGATTCTTTATTCGTCTTCTTCTTCTTCTTATTGTTTTTGAACGGAGTAGTAGTAGTAGTAGTAGTAGTAGTAGTAGTAGTAGTAGTAGTAATAGGGAAATTATTTAGTTATTATACAACTACAGTCTATAGTTGGCTGTCCAATTGAACTGTTGAAGGGAACATGTATCAATTTAGAACACCATTCAGATCGTTTCTGTGTGGGCCCTCAATGTCGGGCGAAACAACACTCTTAACTAAAAAAATTAAAAATTGCGATAAAATGTTTGTGGAAAAGCCGAAAAAATATACTATTGTTACAGTATTTGGCAGGAGTCATACGATAAAATAAAAGCAATTGCTACCACCACGGGTTTGGTGAAGATACAATTCATACAGGGACTTGATGTTTTCAGAATTATTGAACCAAACTCTTGGCTGATTATTGACGGTCTGGCTGAATCTATTGAACAATGGTCCCGGGAAATGCTACAATTGTTCAATTTTCGCTCTCATCACGAACAGATTTCCGTTACTCTGGTTCTACACAATCTCTTTCATCAGAGCAAATGTATGCGAACACTTGCATTGAACTGCACCTATTATATCATTTACAGAGTTGGTCAGGATTCCAGCTCACTAGTAGCTCTTGATAAACAAAATTCATCCAGGTGCCCCTAAATTTATGCTCTCAGCATACCATCATGCAACTAATAAATCCCACAGCTATATCCGATTGAATCTTAATCAAAATACACCGGAGGATTTCTGTTTAATCACTGAAATGTTCGACAATAAAGTTATAGTATATCTCCCCGTGAACACTAAAAAGACCTATTAGTCGGTATCGTGACACTGAAGAAACTACATGAAAATAGACATCTGTTTTCTGTTCTAAGCACTTCAAAATCCCCGCTTACGAAAGTCATACTCAAACATGGTATTGACAATGATTTAATTAATCAAATATCTGAACTTTATTTAAACCTGACCGAAGGTAATGTTGAACTTCAAGAAGTAGTTAAGCAACAGGCAAAGCAACATCGTTCCATTGTATGTACATTGGCCTCTAAAAACAAAGGAAAGGATTTTAAAAAGAAACGACTTCTTCAGGCGGGCGGTAGCTTTTTCACGCTTTTACTGCCAATAATTGCAGGATATTCAATCAATTTTCTCTAGATGGAATAACCCTATAAATTGACTCCAATAGAACTCGCTCTCTCACCCGTGGAACACTTTGAGAACAATCTGAGTAAATTCCTTGACAATGAGAATATTGAGGATGATAAAAATCTGCTTTTACTTCAAGATGCACTTTGCCGAGTGGACAAATATAAGCCCTATCGTTTGAAGGCCACTGCTGCTGCTGCTGCTGCTGCTATTGATCACAAAAAAGAATCATCTCCTCAAGAGCCTGCAGCTGGAACAAAATTAAAGAAGGAAGAATTGGATTCAATTGTATTGAAAATTGGAAATCTAATGCCCCACTATTTTGTTAAAAAAATAACACGACTCCTAACCTATCTCATGGAAAGGGGTCAAGATCATATTCAAGTTGAGAATAGCGGAAAAGGGATTACAATTCAGGTAAAGAGCTATAATCTACTTGATTTAATCTATGACATGTTGACAAATCGTAAAGGACTATTATCATTTGACTCTCATCTATACAACTTTCTAAATACATTAAACTTCCCCAAAAGTCTTATTGGCAATAGACAAATTCTAAAAAAAAATAAATGAACATGCATCATTGTCAACACCACCATTAAAATATGAAGAAGAAGAAGATCTTAAATCAATTTTGGAAAATACGAGCACACCACTGATAGCTAGACAAAAGCGAAGACACATCAAGTCAACGTCACCACCACCATCACCACCGCCTACCGCTAGCATACAAAGGGGTAACGAACGTTACACAACGTGTTTACGTTCAAAATGGTTGAAGTTATGAAACGTGTTTATGAAAATATTGGTGAAGCGGGGAGATTAAGTTCACCTGGCACTCTTTCCAAAGCCACCGATGTTCAGACTAAAAGTGTACAAGACTATCTACAAAATGAATCAAGTTAAACTCTGCATAGAAATCATAAACTTCGTGCCAATCAATATCGAAAAACTAAAGCCTTTTACCCATTGCATATAATGCAAGTAGAACTCCTGACTCTAGATGAGGTTCAACAACGTCACAATACACCATACAAGTACATTCCTCTTGCAATCAGTGTTTTTAGTCGCTATGCATATGCAAATCCATTACGATCAAAGAGAGGCGTCGAAGTTGCTCAGGCCATTGAAAATATTCTCGAAGAGGATTCGTATAAAAAAATTCAAACGGATCGTGGTAGTGAATTTGTTAATCCCCATGTTGCAAAAGTACTAGTGAAATATAGTACACTGCTCTATCATAGTCATAGCCCAATAAAGGCTGCATTGGCCGAACGATTGATAAGAACTATTCGAATTTTAGTTTCAAGATATTGAACGTTGAAAAATACACTGGTTTTTATTCATGAGGTATATAAAATCATGTTGATCTATAATCAACGACCTCATCGATCAGTGTCCGACTCAACGCCAACGGAAGTTCATCATTCTGATCATGATACAATTGACACCTTTCTTAAACAGTATTCCAATGGAACGATTGTCAAGAAGAAAAATAAATTCAATGTTGGTGATAATGTTCGAATTAATAGAACAAATAATGTTTTTGAAAAGGGGAATTACTTGTGGTCCACCGAACTTTTTAAAGTGGCAAAAATCATAGACACTAAACCCATAACTTATCGTTTGCGTGATACCAAAGATGAAGAGATTCTCGGCGGCTTTTATGAATATGAACTACAAAAAAGTAAAAATAATAGTGAAATCTATCAAATTGAAAAGATATTAAAGACTCGTAATCACAGGGGTAAGAAACAGTTACTTGTTCGGTGGCTAATATGCAACTCTGATTTCGATTTTTGGATAGGTGTAGAAGATATTGACAATGGTCAAGGATTTCTATGTAACTTTCATGTCCAATGTTTCCGATCCTCTCTACAACGACTTGAATACGACAAGTGATTTTTGGACAAAACTCTCCCCCA
Organism: Artemia sp. Qi Xiang Cuo; assembly: GCF_049724085.1. Lineage (NCBI taxonomy): Eukaryota > Metazoa > Arthropoda > Branchiopoda > Anostraca > Artemiidae > Artemia > Artemia sp. Qi Xiang Cuo. The sequence goes on along the minus strand of NC_142796.1, from coordinate 2,148,774 downwards.
CCATCAAATTCGATGGTGCGTATGAAGTGGCTCTTGTCGATTGTATTCTCAAAAATACCTATGACATCCTGAAAAAGGATCGTGTGCATGATATAAAAGTTATGCCATACAATTGGACACTCTTTGTCGACTATGAATGGGCGGAAGCACTTAAATCTAGCGAACATCCTCATGTCAAACTGAAATATATTGAATACGATAATATGACAGATTTGTGTCGTACAATCAAAAGAAAAATCTCATATCTTAGGAATGATACATTCCATTTTAATTATTCATTGAAACACGATAGGATTTACATTACCTCACCTGTTGACACCGAAATAATTATTCTCAATGATAATCTGAGAGACGTTCTTGGCTTTAAACAGAATACAATCAATAGGGAAAATGCTGTCACCGTTTACGTGATGAATCAAGTTATTTTGGCTAGTTATCCATTTGGTTTTGCCTCTGATTCCTGCATATTTTTTTATGCATCCTTTGTGGAAACATCTAGAGTTGGTAATTCAAATGTCCCCCTCCTACGTGTTCTTGAACGAAAAACAACTCATGAACTTGTTCATCACTATAATATAAAGCATCTTCAGTATGTTCCTGTAAACATTTCGTGTTTGGAACTCTGTCAGTTAACACTAAGAAGTGAATTGGGTGATCCTCTAGCAATAACAAAAGGCCTAGCAGTGATTAAATGTCATTTTCGACCCATTGTCGGTGACAGCACAATCACCTAAAATGAACGATAGAAGAATTCCATTTGTCTGCCCCGATATCGATTGCTATGTTGATGCTTTGAGTCCACGTCAAATAGGCAATGGATTGGACTACTACAAGGGGCGTATTACGATGTCTGGCTATGGTCTTGGTAGCTGGTTTTCTAGGCTATTTCGTTCTGCACTACCCCTTGCCAGAAAATATATTGTGCCTGCTGCATCAAATTTTGCTGCCTCCACACTACAGGACTGGGGGTCGGGCAAGAATTTCAAGGAGAGTGTTAAAGAAAATATTAGATCTTCAGCAAGAGCCGTTGGTGAGTAACTAACATCCCGACAAAATGGGGAGTGATTTAAAAAAACGCATTCACGTCATTCACTCATCAGTCTCAACCCAGGTGGGAAGTGAAAGACGTCCACAAGGAGTTTGAGGAAAAAAATAACGAAGACCAATAAGCAAAAGAAGAAGAAGAAGAAGAAGATTGATAGAGCAAAGAAGGACTCCTTCTCTTAAGATGACTTATCTCCCCCACAAGGAATCATATCCATCAATCAGTTCCTCATTGAATCTATTCAATGCTGAAAATGTCAGTGTCAAGTATGGCTATTATGAACAATTTCATCCTCAACAATCCCACTCGGAGAATAGACACTTTCAAATGTTTTCTAATGAAGACTATTTCATTGATTTGTCATCAAAATTGATTGATTTAAATGTTGTAGTGAAGAAAAAGTCAGATAACACAACTCCAAATGCTGCCGACGGTCTCTCCTACGAGAACTGCATTCTACACAACCTATTCAAACACACTAATGTATTTGTTGATGGAACATTGGGGAGCACAAGCAAAAATTTATCAAACTATGCAAGCTAAATACAATTTATGATGAACACACGAAAGGCACATAATGAGTTGAGAGGACAATCATTGGGCTATGAATATCGATCAGGTGTTGATACTGATGGTGAGTTGACTACTGCAGTGACCCAAGAGTATCATCTAGTTGGAAAATTAAATCATGAGATATTCAATATATCCCAATTGCTACCCCCCAATGTCAAGATTGACATAAAGTTACATCTGGCCCCATCGAATTTCATTTTGAGAAAAATACTTCCTGCAGCACCCGATGCAAATGTCATTATCACAACGGCAGTTCTACATGTTCAAAAACGTCAATTAAAGAGCTCTGTTGCATTAGCAGTGAAAAACCTGACAGCCAATGGTAACAACATTAAAATTCTTGTTTTCAGTACGATCACTAATCAATGTCACCTTGCCACCGGCTCTCGTAGCTATAGCAATTCATCATTTGTCAATGAAGAATTCCCATCAGAATTGGTTTAGCCTATGTAAGGAGTGGCAGTGCTGTAGGATCCTGGAATGAATCTCCCAATGATTTTAATTTTTTTTATCTATCTAATCTCGTGTGTAAAGTGAATGGTATTCCACTGTACACTCTATCATTTGACAAAAAATCCTATAGAACTCTGTACGAGTTGACCATGCAATCCCTAGATCATGACTCTCAACTATTTGAAAATGGAATAACCCACTCAATGTTTTCAAAAAATCGTGGGGTAATTGTTTTGGACTTGTCGGGGACTCAGGATATGAGCATAGTACGAACAGGGAATGTACGTTTAGAGTGTACATTTGCTGATGCTTTGACTGAGAGTATCATGCTAATATCACTGAGTCAATTTGAAACCTATTGGGAAATCACAACCGACGGCAGTGTTCTATTAGACCTAGCACAATGAACACAAACCAAATAATCAACGTATTTAGTATGGATCCATACATGTCCCAGTACAAGTCCTATTGCATACCTTCGGACTTCATTGAAAAAAATTCCAAGTGTTAACAATACCCTAATCATTGTTAATAGCAGTCCATCGACTTTGAAGACTGGCCATTGGCTATGCATCTTTCAAACAGCGAAGAATATTGAATTTTTTGATCTTCTTGGCCTATAATATAAATTCTACACTCCATACATCAGCAACTTTATTGAAAGCAGTGGGAAAACCATTATTCAAAATCAACGAAGAGTACAGGATTTAACGACTAAGACATGTGGCTTTTATGCACTACTCTTTTTCATGTTCAGATGTCGTGGCTACACCTACAAGCAGTTTCTCGACATCTACGTTGACTTACCTCGATTGAACAACTTTTTAGTGGAAAATATACTTACAAGCGTATTTAATATTGATTTTAGTGCCCTACGAATCAAATGTTCTAAAAATGTATGTGAAATTGTTTATTAATAAAAATTTATATAAATGATAAAACGACTTTTCTACTCTTTAGATTTCATCTTCTACTAGGTATAGGTATTTGTCGACAACAACTAGTTCAGGTAGATTATCTGAATTCACAGTGTACTGATCCTGATGTACTGCAATGTCAGGGTCACATTTTCTACAATAGAGTGTAACTTCACTCTTGTCATATCTCTTTGAATAGTCGATGATACTATTCTCATTCATTCTATAGAATTCACATGTTTCAATTGGCTTATTTGAAGTAATGTCACAAATAGTGTCCTCAAACGGCGAATCACATTCCGTCACAGCAAAATAAAAATCATTGGGATTATAATCATAGTAGTCATTGTATTCACAACAATGACGCAGAAACAACATTCTTTTTTTGTTCAAACAGTTGAATGGTTGAACTAGCTCCTCCTCTCAGAACAATCTAAAGCCACGACGATACAAATCTCTTAGCAATAAACTAAAATCACGCTTAGGATTCTTTCCAATCATACCGGGATATGTATTCTCCCACTGATTACATTTATCATAGTGACAATTGGATTATAGGTGGCCTCTAGGATGAGAGTCACACACCTCTTCAAGACAGAAATTACAATTTATAATTTTCTTAGCACATCCTCTTTGCAGTTTACACGGGTCGCATAATCTGCACTTTTCATCATACTCATCAATCATTGTGCAATTCTCACATGATGACCACCAGCCCTGTGTGTACATGCATAGGGGACATGTATGGAACATTTTTTCATGTGTTGACACTCACTGCCACAATGAAACTGAGCTAGCAACAACAAAAATTGTCGGAGATAGTGAGAGAGGAGTAAATATCTCCGTTGTCTCTGATTGGTCCCCTAAAAAACAGGTGTCAGCTCGAGAAAACCAGTCTGGTTGAAAAACTTATAGTTGAAACAAACTTGTGTGGGGAATCCCCGTTCACACTGCTATCTTTTTTTGCAATGTTTAGGAACAGGTGGGGAATCCCCGCTCGTAATTGCTAATCACTTTAACCCTTTTTTTCACTCTCTTTGAAAAGGTATAGAGCGTCTATAGAATAACATGGTAATTCGTATAGCTTCTATAGAAGTATAAGGCCATGTGAAAGCATACTCACTCTCTTTGAAAAGGTGTAGAGCTTCCATAGAAATGTTTTCCTATAGCTTCCATAGAATTCAATAGATACTTACTACTGATATCCATTTTGTTCAGCGTAGTTGATTTCCAGATAGAAAATATACTTTTGAGAAGGACACTCCTCCACAACCCTGAGGGCAAGAGTTTTAAGTTATGCCCTGGGGGCATATAAAGTTTTGACAGAAGGCATTGTCGTAGAAACTTCAAAACAGGCTCATTCAATTGGAAATTAAAGGGATAGTGCCCTTTTTAATAGTCGAAAATGATTGGAGGGCAACTAGCTCCCCCCACGCCCATCATTTCCCCAAACACATCCACACAAAATGTTGAGATAGCCATTTTGTTCAGCATAGTTTATTTCCAGATATAAAATATATTTTTGAGTAGGATACTCCTCCACAAACCTAAGGGAAAGGGTTTTAAGTTATACCCTGGGGGCATATTAGGTTTTTATAGAAGGCGTTGTCGTAGAAACTTCAAAACATGCTGATTCGAATGGAAATCAAAGGGCTAATGCCCTTTTTAATAGTCGAAAGTGTTTGGAGTGTAACTAGCCCCCGCCCCCCCCCCGCCAATAATTTCCACAAGCGGATCCCATCAAAATTTTCAGATTGCCATATTGTTCAGCGTAGTTGATTTCTAGATAGAAAATATGTTTTTGAGAAGGATTCGCCCCCATAACCCTCAGGGCAAGGGTTTTAAGTTATGCCCTGGGGGCATATAAAGTTTTTATAGAAGGCGTTTTCGTAGAAACTTCAACACAGGCTCATTCGATTGGAAATTAAAGGACTAGTGCTCTTTTTAATAGTCGAAAGTGATTGGAGTGCAACTAGCCCCCCCCCCCACGCCCATCATTTCCCCAAACACATCCAATCAAAATTCTGAGATAGCCATTTTGTTCAGCGTAGTTGATTTCCAGATAGAAAATATGTTTTTGAGGAGGACACTCCCCCAGAACCTTCAGGGCAAGGGTTTTAAGATATGCCCTGGGGGCATATAAGGTTTTTATAGAAGGCGTTGTCGTAGAAACTTCAAAAAAGGCTCATTCAATTGGAAATTCAAAGGGATAGTGCCCTTTTTAATAGTCGAAAGTGATTGGAGGGCAATTAGCCCCCTCCCCAAACCCATCAATCCCCCAACACACATCAAAAAAGGCTCATTCAATTGGAAATTCCGAGGGCTAGTGCCCTTTGTAATAGTCGAAAGTTATTTTAGGGCAACTAACCCCCCTTTCACGGCCACCTTTTCCCCAAACACAGCCAATCAAAATTTTAAGACAGCCATTTTATTAAACGTAGTTTTAAGTTCTGAAAATTAGGTCTTTGAGGATTACAACTCCCCCAAAGCCCTCAGGGCAAGGGTTATAATTTAAGGATTCTCCGAATCCTTCATATTATTTCTTGTGGAAGGGATGCTTGTATAAACTTTAGAGATGGCTCATTTGATTGAACATTGAAAGTTCTTGTTCCCTTTTTAAGAATCAAAAGAGATTGAAGGACAACTAGCCCCTTTCCCTCCTCCACGCCCTAAATGCATCAAATAAAAATTTTGAGATAGACATTTTGTTAAAATAGTTCAAAATTCTGATAACAAAAAACCCCGGTGTCGACACAGCCCACCAGGGCCCAGGGGTAGGCGTTGTAAGTTATGCCCTTAGCATAAATTATTAAGGGGAGTTTATAACTTATGGGAAGGGGTTTTGTATGGGGAGAACACATAGGAAATCTATTATAATTATCCAATTATAAGGTTAAAATACATACTCTGCGATAGATGCAAAATTGCTTTGGCACACAAATTCCTATTAAGGTCAATTCCAAACAGTCGTAATCCCTTTGTGTCGTATAGACTTTTAAAAAAGCCTCATTCGATTTAAATTGAAAGTTCTAGATCTGTTTTTTAAAGTCAAGAATAATCGGACAGTAAGCAAAGCCCCCCCCCCCCCCGTTCCATAAAAACTTGAAACTTTTTGCAATCAAAAACTAACAAAAATTAATTAAAAAAAACTTTCCTAAAAATATGTTTTTCAAAGAAAAGTAATGGCAATTTTAAAATTAAGATCAGGATATAAAAATACCTTTTAAAATTCAAACAAAAGACGACCAGGAATTACTATTAAAGAATAAATGAAACCCAAAACGAACAGAAATTAAATAAACAATCATAGGAAAAAACATACAACAAGTAATAACATAAATTAATAAATAGATCTTAAAGCGAGTAATACTTAGATTGAATATGAAAATCGAGCTTAAAACAAAAACAACTAATTTGCTATTAAAATATAAATGAAACTTAAAACGAATAGAAATTAAATAAAGAATCAATGCGAACAAACATACAATATATATTAATATAAATGAATAAAAATATCTTAAGACGAGTGAAACTTAAATTGAATATGCAAATCAAGTTTGAATTGAATAAAAATAACTACAAACAAGAGTTTGGGTATCATCTCACTGCAGAAGCCTAACACCTACTGCGTCATTGGCGTTTTACTGAAAACGAATTATATTACAAATATTTTCTTTTGTACTTAATATTGAAAATAAATATTAAAATTACAGTAAAATTTTGAACTGACGAGCTTTTAGCAATTAATATTATTATGCATCAAATATTCGGTTTAATTTATTAGTTCTTTTCAAGATTAGTCAAAACAAAAATAGTTTCACTACAAACAAAATTTGGATACTTCCCCCTTCTTTAACTGTAAAAACCTAAAGCCTTCTGCGTCATTGGTGCTTCACTGAAAACGAATTACTCCTATATTACAAATTTATTCTTTTCCAGTTCTTACAGCATTTAAAATGAAAATAAAAATTACAGTGAAAAAAAAATCTTGAACTGATGGATCTTTCAACAATTAATATCATTATATCTAATATTCAATTTGACTTTGTTTATACTTTCCAAGACTGTTCAAGACTCATATAGTTTTGCCATTTTTTTTAACTCTGCCATTTTTTGTAACTGATCGTGTTAGTTTGTTATGAAAACATTCTATGGTTTCTAGTCATTTCTATTTGAGCGGAAAACTGCACCTCAAACTTTGTGGATTATGCATTTTCTTGCATGAAACACCAAAATATAGTAAAATGTCAAGTTTCGGGGTGTTCCACCACTCGCAAGCAAGTGCCATTGGTATTTTTGAATCCGCATGGTCAATTTAGGGGATGGAGGGTAGGCTAATTCTCGTAGCAGCCCCATTCCGTCGTGGTATGGTTCACATTTTCAACACCTGGCGTCCGGACTATCATATAATCTACCAAGCATATAAATACCCCAAATCAGTATCAATAAATAAATGAAACCCAAAACAAACAAAAATTAAAATAAACATTAGAGTCAAACTCGAAGCGAGCATAAATTAATATGAGTAGGGTTCAAAACCCCTATGCTTTCTGAAAACCAAAATATAATTTGTACTTTACTGAAAAAAATTCAAATGAGTATACTGAAAAAAAAATGTGCATTGTCAATTTAATATACATATGCTGATATTTATTCCCTAAAATCTTGATTAATTTTTGATTTCTTAAAGTTAGAAAAGTGAAAATATTTCAAAGAATTTTTTTCAGTAAAATGCCAATGACGCAATAGGTTTTAGGGTTTTGCAGTGAGACGATACCCAAACTCTTGTTTGTAGTTATTTCTATTCGATTCAAACTTGTTTTGAATATTCAATTTAAGTTTCACTCGTTTTATAATTTATTTATTCATTTACATTAATATATATTGTATGTTTGGTCGCATTGATTGTTTATTTAATTTCTGTTTGTTTTAAGTTTCATTTATACTTCAATAGCAAAATATTTTTTTTTGTTTTAAATTTGATTTTCATATTCAATCTAAGCATTACTCGCTTTAAGATCTATTTATTCATTTATGTTATTACTTGTTGCATGTTTTTTGCTATAATTGTTTATTTAATTTCTGTTCGTTTTGGGTTTTGACAATGATTTCATTAATCTAATATCTGAGCTTTGTTTAAATTTGATCGAGGGTAATGTTCAACTGCCAGAAGTAGTTAAGCAACAGGCAAAGTAACATCGTTCCATTGTATGTACATTGGCCTCTAAAAACAAAGTAAAGAATTTTTAAAAAAAACAACTTCTTCCGGTGGGCAGTAACCTTTTCACACTTTTCCTGCCGATAATTGCAGGATATTTAATTAATTTCCTGTAGATTGCATAATCCCATAAATTGACTCGAATAAAACTTACTCTCTCACCCGTCGAATACTTTTAGGGTATACAGAATAAATTCATTGATAATCAAAATATTGAAGATGATAAAAATCTGCTTTTACTTCAAGACTCACTTTGCTGACTGAAAGAACATAAGTCATGTCGCTCGAAGGCCCCTGCTGCTGCTGCTGCTGCTATTGATCACAAAAAATAATCATCTCCTAAAGAGTCTGCAGCTGTAACACAGTTAAATAAGGAGGATTTGGTTTAATTTGTTTTGAAAATTGGAAATATATTGCCCCACTCATATCGTGAACAAATTAAACGACTCCTAACCTATCTCATGGAAAGTGGTCAAGATCATATTCAAGTTGAGAGCAATGGGAAAGGGATTATAATTCAGGGCAAGAGCTCTAATCTACTTGATTTAATGTATGATATGGTTACAAATCGTAAAGGACTATTATCATTTGACGCTCATCTATACAACTTTCTAAATAAATTAAACTTCCCCAAAAGTCTTTTGTGGAAACATCGAGAGTTGGTAATTCAAATGTCCCCCTCCTACGTGTTCTTAACGAAAAACAACTCATGAACTTGTTCATCACTATAATATAAAGCATCTTCAGTATGTTCCTGTCAACATTTCGTATTTGGAACTCTGTCAGTTATACACTAAGAAGTGAATTAGGTGATCCTCTAGCAATAATAAAAAGCTTAATAGTGATCACTTGTCATTTTTGACCCATTGTCAGTGACACCACAATCAGCTAAAATGAACAATAGAAGAATCCCATTTGTCTGCCCCAATATCAAGTGCTATGTTGGTGCTTTGAGTCCACGTCAAATAGGCAATGGATTGGACTACTAAAAGGGCTTTACTACAATGTCTGGCTATGGTCTTGGTATATGGTTTGCTAGGATATTTCGTTTTGCACTACCCCTTTCCAGAAAATATCTTGTACCTGCTGTATCAAGTTTTGATGCCTCCACATTACAGGACTGGAGGTCAGGCAAGAATTTCAAGGAGAATGTTAAGGAAAATATTAGATCTTCAGCAAGAGCCGTTGGTGAGCAATTAAAATCTCGACATAATGGGGAGGAATTGAAAAAAATGCGTGTACGTCATTCGCTTATCAGTCTCCACCCAGGTGGGAAGTGAAAGATGTCCACAAGGAGTTTGAGGAGTAAAATAACGAAGAACAATAAACAAAAGAAGAAGAAGAAGAAGAAGATTGATAGAGCAAAGAAGGACTCCTTCTCTTAAGATGACTTATCTACCCCACAATGAATCACATCCATAAATCAGTTACTCATTGAATCTATTCAATGCTGAAAATGTTGATGTCAGTGTAAAGTATGTCTACTATGAACAATTTCATCCCCAAAAATCCCTCTCGGACAATATACACTTTCAAATATTTTCCAATGAAGACTATTTCATTGATTTGTCATCAACATTTATTGATTTAAATGTTGCGGTGAAGAAAAAGTCAGATAATACAACTCCAAATGCTGCCGACTGTCTCTCCTACGAGAACTGTATTTTACACAACCTGTTCAAACAAACTAATGTATTTGTTGATGGAACATTGGTGAGCACAAGCAATAATTGATCAAACTATGCAAGTTACATACAATTTATGATGAAGACACCAAAGGCATACAAGGAGTTGAGAGGACAATCATTGGGCTATGAATATCGATCAGGTGTTGATACTGATGGTGAGTTGACTACTGCAGTGACCCAAGAGTATCATCTGGTCGTAATATTAAATCATGAGATAGTCAATACACATCAATGGTTACGCCCCACTATCTAGATTGACATGATGTTACAATTGAATCTGTTAAATTGCTTTTTCAGAAAAACACTTTCAGTAACGCCTAATACAGTGGACAGTTTCCTATTGGCTCTTCTTAGTGCTTAGAGAAAACAAGGAAGGAGCTATTCTATTTTTGCTGTTGACAATCTAAGAAGAAATTGTGACACCATTAAACTTCTTGTTCACCATACAATCACTAATCAACGTCACATTGCCAACGGCAATCGTAGCTATAGCTATTCATCATTTATCAATGGAGAAATCACGTCAAAATTGGCTTTGGCCTTTGTGAAGAGTGGCAGTGCCGTTGGATCCTGGACTGAATCCCCCCATGATTTTAATTTTTTCTGTCTATCTAGCTTCGTGTGCAAAGGGAATGGTATTCCACTGTACACTCTATCATTTGACAAAAAATCCTATAGAACTCTGTACAAGTTGACCATGCAATCCCTAGATCATGACTCTCAACTATTTGAAAATGGAATAACTAATTCAGTGTTTTAAAAATATCGTGGCGTAATTTTTTTGGACTCGTCCGGTACCCAGGATATGAGCATAGTACGAACAGGGAATGGAGATTTAGAGTTTACATTTGCTGATGCTCTGACTGAGAGTATCACGCTAATATCACTGAGTCAATTTGAAACCTATTGGGAAATCACAACCGACGGCAGTGTTCTATTAGACCTAGCACAATGAACACAAACAAAATAATCAACGTATTTAGTATGAATCCATACATGTCCCAGTACAAGTCCTATTGCATACCTTCGGACTTCATTGAAAAAATTCCAAGTGTTAACAATAGCCTAATTATTGTTAATAGTAGTCCGTCTACTTTGAAGACTGGCCATTGGCTATGCATCTTTCAAACCGCGAAGAATATTGAATTTTTTGATCTTTTTGTTCTATCATATAAATTCTACAATCCATACATCAGCAACTTTAATGAAAGCAGTGGGAAAACCATTATTCAAAATCAACGAAGAGTACAGGATTTAACGACTAAGACATGTGGCTTTCATGCACTACTCTTTTTCTTGTCCAGATGTCGTGGCTATACCTACTATCAATTTCTTATTATCTACGTTGAATTAACTCAATTGAATGACTTTCTAGTGTAAAATATATTTACAAGCTTAATCAATATTGATTTTAGTGCCGTAAGATTAAAATGTTCTAAAAATTTATGAGAAACCATTTATTAATAAAAATTTATATTCATGATAAAAACAACTTTTCTACTCTTTATATTCCATCTTCTACTAGGTATAGGTATTTGTCGACAACAACTAGTGCTGGTATATTATCCGAATTCACAATGTACTTATCCTGATGTACTGCGTTGTCAGGGTCACATTTTCTACAATAGAGTGATACTTCACTCTTGTCTAATCTCTTTGAATAGTCAGTGATACTATTCTGATTTATTCTATAGAATTCACATGTTTCAATTTGTTTATTTGAAGTAATGTCACAAATAGTGTCCTCAAACGGCGAATCACATTCCGTCACAGCCAAATAAAAATCAGTGGGCTTATAATCATAGTAGTCATTGTCTTCACAACGATGACGTAGAAACCATATTCTTTTTTTGTTCCAACAGTTGCCTGGCTTATCTAATCCCTCTTTCCATAACAGTCTAAAAACGCGACGATACCAATCTCGTAGCCATAAACTAAAATCACGACTCGGATTTTTTTCAATCATTACCAGGAAATGTATTCTTTCATTGATTATACTTCTCTGAATTGCAATCGGAGTATAGGTGACCTCTAGGATGAGAGTCACACAACTCTTCAAGAAATTAATTACATAATTTAATTTGTACAGCATATCATCTATGCAATTTACACGGTTTGCCTAATCTGAACTTTTCATCATACTCGTCGATCATTTTGACATTCTCAAATGATGATGACAAGCAGCCCAGTGTGTACATGCATAGTGGACATGTATGGAACATTTTTTTCATGTGTTGACACTCTCACTGCCACAATGAAACTGAGCTAGCAACAACAAAAATTGTCGGAGATAGTGAGAGAGGAGTAAATATCTCCGTTGTCTCTGATTGGCCCCCTAAAAAACAGATGTCAGCTCGAGAAAACCAGTCTGGTTGAAAAACTTATAGTTGAAACAAACTTGTGTGGGGAATCCCCGTTCACACTGCTATCTTTTTTTGCAATGTTTAGGAACAGGTGGGGAATCCCCGCTCGTAATTGCTAATCACTTTAACCCTTTTTTTTCACTCTCTTTGAAAAGGTATAGAGCGTCTATAGAATAACATGGTAATTCGTATAGCTTCTATAGAAGTATAAGGCCATGTGAAAGCATACTCACTCTCTTTGAAAAGGTGTAGAGCTTCCATAGAAATGTTTTCCTATAGCTTCCATAGAATTCAATAGATACTTACTACTGATATCCATTTTGTTCAGCGTAGTTGATTTCCAGATAGAAAATATATTTTTGAGAAGGACACTCCCCCACAACCCTCAGGGCAAGAGTTTTAAGTTATGCCCTGGGGGCATATAAAGTTTTGACAGAAGGCATTGTCGTAGAAACTTCAAAACAGGCTCATTCAATTGGAAATTAAAGGGATAGTGCCCTTTTTAATAGTCGAAAATGATTGGAGGGCAACTAGCTCCCCCCACTCCCATCATTTCCCCAAACACATCCAATCAAAATGTTGAGATATCCATTTTGTTCAGCGTAGTTGATTTCCAGACATAAAATATATTTGTGAGGAGAACATTCCCCCACCACCCTCAGGGCAAGGGTTTTAAGTTATGCCCTGTGGGCGTATATGGTTTTTATAGACGGAGTTGTCGTAAAAACTTCAAAACAGGCTCATTCAAATGGAAATTAAAGGGCTAATGCCCTTTTTAATAGTTGAAAGTGATTGGAGTGTAACTAGCCCCTCTCCCCCCCCACGCCCATCATTTCCCCAAACACATCCAATCAAAATTTTCAGATAGCCATTTTGTTCAGCGTAGTTGATTTCCAGATAGAAAATATATTTTTGAGGAGGACACTCCCCCATAACCCTCAGGGCAAGGGTTTTAAGTTATGCCCTGGGGGCATATAAGGTTTTTATAGAAGGTGTTGTCGTAGAAACTTCGACACAGGCTCATTCGATTGGAAATTAAAGGGCTAGTGCCCTTTTTAATAGTCGAAAGTGATTGGAGTGCAACTAGCCCCCCCACGCCCAACATTTCCCCAAAAACCCATCCAATCAAAATTTTGAAATAGCCATTTTGTTCAGTGTAGTTGATTTCCAGATAGAAAATATGTTTTTGAGGAGGAAACTAAACCCAGAACCTTCAGGGCAAGGGTTTTAAGATATGCCCTGAGGGCATATAAGGTTTTTAAAGAAGCTGTTGTCGTAGAAACTTCAAAAAAGGCTCATTCGACTGAAAATTCACAGGGATAGTGCCCTTTTTAATACTCGAAAGTGATTTGGAGGGCAACTAGCCCCCCCACGCCCATCATTCCCCCAAACTCATCCAATGAAATTTTTGAGATAGCCATTTTTGTTCAGCATAGTTGATTTCCAGATTGAAAATATATTTTTGAGGAGGACACTCCCCCACAACCCTCAGGGCAGGGGTTTTAAGTTATGCCGTGGGGGCATATAAGGTTTTTATAGAAGGCGTTGTCGGAGAAACTTCAAAACAGGCTCATTTGATTGGAAATTAAAGGGCTAGTGCCCATTTTAATAGTCAAAAGTGATTGGAGGGCAATTAGATCCCCCCCCCCCACGCCCTTCATTTCCCCAAACACATCCAATCAAACTTTTGAAATAGCCATTTTGTTCAGTGTAGTTGATTTCAAGATAGAAAATATGTTTTTGAGGAGGAAACTCCCCCACAACCCTCATGGCAAGAGTTTTAAGTTATGCCCTGGGGGCATATAAGGTTTTTATAGAATGCGTTGTCGTAGAAACTTCAAAACAGGCACATTCAATTGGAAACTCAAAGGGCTAGTGACCTTTTTAATAGTCGAAAGTGATTGGAGGGCAATTAGCCCCCCCCCCCCAAACCCATCATTCCCCCAACACACATCAAAAAAGGCTCATTCAATTGGAAATTCCGAGGGCTAGTGCCCTTTGTAATAGTCGAAAGTTATTTTAGGGCAACTAACCCCCCTTTCACGGCCACCTTTTCCCCAAACACATCCAATCAAAATTTTAAGAGAGCCATTTTATTAAACGTAGTTTTAAGTTCTGAAAATTAGGTCTTTGAGGATTACAACTCCCCCAAAACCCTCAAGGCAAGGGTTATAATTTAAGGATTCTCCGAATCCTTCATATTATTTCTTGTGGAAGGGATGCTTGTATAAACTTTAGAGATGGCTCATTTGATTGAACATTGAAAGTTCTTGTTCCCTTTTTAAGAATCAAAAGAGATTGAAGGACAACTAGCCCCTTTCCCTCCTCCACGCCCTAAATGCATCAAATAAAAATTTTGAGATAGACATTTTGTTAAAATAGTTCAAAATTCTGATAACAAAAAACCCCGGTGTCGACACAGCCCACCAGGGCCCAGGGGTAGGCGTTGTAAGTTATGCCCTTAGCATAAATTATTAAGGGGAGTTTATAACTTATGGGAAGGGGTTTTGTATGGGGAGAACACATAGGAAATCTATTATAATTATCCAATTATAAGGTTAAAATACATACTCTGCGATAGATGTAAAATTGCTTTGGCACACAAATTCCTATTAAGGTCAATTCCAAACAGTCGTAATCCCTTTGTGTCGTATAGACTTTTAAAAAAGCCTCATTCGATTTAAATTCAAAGTTCTAGATCCTTTTTTTAAAGTCAAGAGTAATCGTACAGTAAGCACCCCCCCCCATGCCTTAAAAGATTGAAACTTTTCGCAATCAAAAAAGGACAAAAATTAATTAAAAAAAACATTCCGAAAATTATTTTTTCAAATATATTTAAAGGCCATTTTATACAATTGATAAGCAGAGAATAATTCCTGTTAAAATGCATACTCAAACGACCATAATGCACTAGTTCATAGTAAATTAAACCCGAAAGTAGCAGAAATAAAATAAAAAATGACAGCAAAAACATCCAGCTAATAACGACATAAATAAATAAATACACTCTAAAGCAAGTAATGCTTGGACTGAAAATGAAAATCAAGCTTATAACGAAAACAAATATCTTGCTTTTAAATTATAAATGAAACTTAAAACGAACAGAAATTAAATAAACAATCAATGCGAACAAACATACAATATATATTAATATAAATGAATAAAAATATCTTAAGACGAGTGAAACTTAAATTGAATATGCAAATCAAGTTTGAATTGAATAAAAATAACTACAAACAAGAGTTTGGGTATCATCTCACTGCAGAAGCCTAACACCTACTGCGTCATTGGCGCATTACTGAAAACGAATTATATTACAAATGTTTTCTTTTGTACTTAATATTGAAAATAAATATTAAAATTACAGTAAAATTTTGAACTGACGAGCTTTTAGCAATTAATATCATTATGCATCAAATATTCGGTTTAATTTATTAGTTCTTTTCAAGATTAGTCAAAACAAAAATAGTTTCACTACAAACAAAATTTGGATACTTCCCCCTTCTTTAACTGTAAAAACCTAAAGCCTTCTGCGTCATTGGTGCTTCACTGAAAAAGAATTACTCGTATATTACAAATTTATTCTTTTCCAGTTCTTACAGCATTGAAAATGAAAATAAAAATTACAGTGAAAAAAAAATCTTGAACTGATGGACCTTTCAACAATTAATATCATTATATCTAATATTCAATTTGACTTTGTTTATACTTTCCAAGACTGTTCAAGACTCATATAGTTTTGCCATTTTTTTTAACTCTGCCATTTTTTGTAACTGATCGTGTTAGTTTGTTATGAAAACATTCTATGGTTTCTAGTCATTTCTATTTGAGCGGAAAACTGCACCTCAAACTTTGTGGAACATGCATTTTCTTGCATGAAACACCAAAATATAATAAAATGTCAAGTTTCGGGGTGTTCCACCACTCGTAAGCAAGTGCCATTGGTATTTTTGAATCCGCATGGTCAATTTAGGGGATGGAGGGTAGGCTAATTCTCGTAGCAGCCCCATTCCGTCGTGGTATGGTTCACATTTTCAACACCTGGCGTCCGGACTATCATATAATCTACCAAGCATACAAATACCCCAAATCAGTATCAATAAATAAATGAAACCCAAAACAAACAAAAATTAAAATAAATATTAGAGTCAAACTCAAAACGAGCATAAATTAATGTGAGTAGGGTTCAAAACCCCTATGCTTTCTAAAAGCCAGAATATAATCTGTACTTTACTGAAAAAAATTCAAATGAATTTACTGAAAAAAAAATGTGCATTGTCAATTTAATATACATATGCTGATATTTATTCCCAAAAATCTTAATTAATTTTTGATTTCTTAAAGTTACAAAAGTGAAAATATTTCAAAGAATTTTTTTCAGTAAAACGCCAATGACGCAGTAGGTTTTAGACTTCTGCAGTGAGAAGACACCCAAACTCTTGTTTGTAGTTATTTTTATTCCATTCAAACTTGATTTGCATATTCAATTTTAGTTTCACTCGTTTTAAAATTTATTTATTCATTTACATTAATATATATTGTATGTTTGTTCGCATTGATTGTTTATTTAATTTCTGTTCGTTTTAAGTTTCATTTATACTTTAATAGCAAACTATTTTTTTCGTTTTAAGTTTGATTTTCATATTCAATCTAAGCATTACTCGCTTTAAGATCTATTCATTCATTTTTATTATTACTTGTTGTATGTTTTTTGCTATGATTGTTTATTTAATTTCTGTTCGTTTTGGGTTTCATTTATTCTTTAATAAGTAATTTCTGGTCGTTTTGAGTTTTAATTTTAACAGGTATTTGTATCTCCTGAGCTTTGAGCTTAAGTTTAAAATGGCCTTTACTTTTCTTTGAAAAACTTATTTTTCGGAAAGTTTTTTTAAAATAATTACATTAAAAGGCCAGGTCAAGATAAAAGCTTTCAATTTGGGAGGTTCAAGGAGTCTTTGACAGTCTTATAACCTCAGGGTACTAGATGTCGCAACGTTCTTACGTATCTACAGTGGTTTAAAAGTTCGATCATCGCACAAATGATTAGCATAAATATGTACAAATATAACAAATGTAACATTTGGAATATTATAACACTTTTTTCAAAGCTTTGAAGAAAAGCAAAAAAGGTTAAATACCCCTAACTACGCTTGAAAGCCATTTTAAAAAGAAACTCTGCAGCTTTCCATGGATATGACCATAGCAGAAGCTTGAAGCCTGGGTGGGGATCAAAGAGGAGTCTTAGAGTATTTTGATCACATGTGACTTATTGTTGCAACTTTCTTAAATTTGGTAACTTCTGTGAGCATTTGGAAATCAAAGCTTAAACTCAATAAGTGATACTAAGTGTCCTAACATTTTGCTTGGATTAAAAGTGACGAACTAGGAAGAAAATCTCAACATCTTCCTTAAGCTACTTCAGTCTGCATATTATTTCATTTATTTACATTTAGAACGGATGAGCTTTTCATTTTTTACCTAAGATAATAGCTGGCAATTCATTTTCTTCATACCAAATAAACCATTAAGTGTTTTTTGTTTCATTGTAATTGAAGTGTCCTCATGTGAAGTGTTCATCATGTATTTTTCAATTTGATAAATTTACTCCTTTTATATGTAGTTTATAATTTGTTTGATATTAGGTATTAATGAGTTTATAATTTGGAATGAATCCCAAAAGAAAAAATGAATAATATCCAAAAGAGCAGTCAAAAGCAATAAAAAAGCAGCAGTTCAGCCTTAGCCTATATGACATATATTCTATAAAGAAGCCATAAAAAAAACTTTAAAACACATTTTTTTGTAAATTGTTATTAAAAACCAGTTTTCAATACAAGAAGGCTTTTTAGGAATCCAAAAGAGCAAAAGAAACAATCAATATCAAAGTCGCTCATATCAACTTTTTTTAAGATGTCAAAACAGATACAGGCAAAGGGCATTATGAAAAAATTAAGCTTCTAAGTTCAAAGTTGTATTCAAAGTTTTTACCCAGATAACTGACGAATTTTGTGATACGGTATTTTAAGTTTTGTATGCAGTAATGCTCGATGAAAAACAACTGCTAATTTTGATAATTATGTATGTTAAGAATACATAGCTAATAGATACTTCAACTACTCGTATTATGCAAGGGTTCTGAAACGCTAGAGCCATTCCGTTTCTACCAGATTTCTACTTCTCTCGATGAATAACGAAGAAGACCAGTTTCCAGTCAGTGACTTGTGAATTTTTGAACTCATGAATAGGCTCGAATCTGTTATAAATTAAATTAAAAAAAACAAGTTTTTTAAACTGAAAGTAAGGAGCGACATTAAAACTTAAAATGAACAGAAATTATTCCGTATATGAAAGGGACTGTCCCCTCCTCAACGCCTCGCTCTTTAGGCTAAAGTTTGACTCTGTCTCACAACTTTATTTTTTAAAACAATAAAAAACTTTAGCGTAAAGAGCGAGGCGTTGAGGAGGGGACAGCCCTTTCATATACGGAATAATTTCTGTTCGTTTTAAGTTTTAATGTCGCTCCTTACTTTCAGTTTTAAAAACTTGTTTTTTTTATTCCGTATATGAAAAGGACTGTCCCCTCCTCAACGCCTCGCTCTTTACGCTGAAGTTTGTTATTATTTTAAAAAATAAAGTTGTGAGACAGAGTCAAACTTTACCGTAAAGAGTGAGGTGTTGAGGAGGGGACAGTCTTTTTTATATAAGGAATAATTTCTTTTCGTTTTAAGTTTTAATGTCGCTCCTTACTTTCAGTTTAAAAAACTTGTTTTTTTTATTTAATTTTTGAACGTTTTTGAATAAATGCAGGTTTTGATCTTGGCTCACCGTACATGAATGATTAAAAAACAAATTTCGTATTAATTTTCTTTTATTTAGTTAAATGGCTTTCTCTAAACTTGTTTAATTTTATTTACGAACGTTTTTATTAGTAATAAATATACGTATATGAAAGGGACTGTCCCCTCCTCAACGCCTCGCTCTTTACGCTAAAGTTTTTTATTGTTTTAAAAAATAAAGTTGTGAGACAGAGTCAAACTTTAGCGTAAAGAGCGAGGCGTTGAGGAGGGGACAGTCCCTTTCATATACGGAATAATTTCTGTTCGTTTTAAGTTTTAATGTCGCTCCTTACTTTCAGTTTAAGAAACTTGTTTTTTTTTATTTAATTTTTGAAAGTTTTTGAATAAATGCAGGTTTCGATCTTGGCTCACCGTACATGAATAATTAAAACGAAATTTTAACATTAATTTACTTATATTTAATTAAATGGCTTGCTCGAAAGTTGTTTAATTTTTTTTACGAACGTTTTTATTAGTAATAAATATACGTGACTTACTAATTAAATTACGTAACGAACTTCTATATTCATATATCTTTAATTTGTTTATTATGGGGTTCGCCCTCTAGTCAATACCTTGCTCTTTAAACGAAAGTTCGAATTTTGTTCCAATTCTTTAAAAATGACCGCTTAATCACAAAGGCCGTTAATTAGAATAAATAGCTCTTATGAAAGTACTAAAAAATCTTTGGCTTAAAGAGCGAGGTATTGAATACGGGGTGAACCCAATCATATATGTAATATTTTCTGTTCGTTTGAAGTTTCGATGTTGCTGCTATTGCAGTTGAAATACTTGTTTTTTTTATATTAAATTTCTGATCTTTTTTTAAATAATGCTGGGAAGCCCGGGGTCCCCTTCATAGCAATGTCCCTTCCCCCATGAAAACTTCCTTCATGGAAAGATCCTCCCACATAACCCCCGACCCACCCCCCTCCCCCCCAACCCGGAAAAATCTCCCCGGAAAACGTCTGTATACTTCCAAATAACCAATGCTATATGTTAACATTGGGTAAAATTCATAACTTTCAGCCCTCCCCCCGGGAATTTAGGGGGATTAAGTAATCCTAAAAGACATACTTATTATATTTTCGAACATGCTGAACAAAATGGCTAGCTCAAAGTTTCGAGCTAGTGACTTTGGGAAAAAAATGACCATGGGAAGGGGTCTTTATGCCTTCCATTTTTTTGATCAATTAAAAAGGGTACTGGAACTATTTATTTACTTTTCAATGAGCCATCTTACAAGACTCTAGGACCGCTGGGTCGATACGATCACCCCTGGGAAAAAAAAAAATAAAAAAAATAAACACACACCCGTGACCTTTCTTCTGGCAAAAAATGCAAAATTCCACATTTTTGTAGATGGAAGCTTGAAACCTCTACAGTAGGGGTCTCTGATACGCTGAATATGATGGTGTGATTTTCATTAAGGTTCTATAACTTTTAGGGTGTCTTTCCTCCTTTTTTCGAAAATCAGCCAAATTTTTCTCAGGCGCCTAACTTTTGATGGTTAGAATTAAACTTGATAAAACTTATATATTTGAAATCAGCATTAAAATCTGATTATTTTGATGTATCTATTTGTATCAAAATACCGTTTTCTAGAGTTTCGGTTACCATTGAGCCGGGTCGCTCCTTACTCACAGTTCGTTACCACGAACTGTTTGATTTAAGCTGTGGTTTGAGAAAGACTGATGAAACATTAATGTTTGCGGTCAACATTGATTGCGGCGGCGGCGCGCTGTTTTGGCCCCGCCGCCACCGGTCTTCCTTCATTGGCACGGCGCCAAGGGCTAGTTGAAATCCAACCTCACTGATGGAATATGAAGAATCTGTAAATTGCTGGAAGACTTAGATGATAAGTCGATTAATCAGAAACAAAAGATATATTATTACGTAGAGCAGCAGGAAGATGGCCGCGCAAATGTAAAAAGATGAAAGAAGAACAAGAAAGAAAATAGAGAGATTTCAAATCAAGCAA
This sequence comes from Artemia sp. Qi Xiang Cuo, assembly GCF_049724085.1. Lineage (NCBI taxonomy): Eukaryota > Metazoa > Arthropoda > Branchiopoda > Anostraca > Artemiidae > Artemia > Artemia sp. Qi Xiang Cuo. Next base: position 2,127,700 of record NC_142796.1, on the reverse strand, counting down.
GGGTTTAAGTGAAGATCGGTTAGTTTTCTTAGTAAGAGTCCTTGCTTTATCATAAAGTTTTGAAAGTGGCATCAGAGACGAGGGAAAAGTTGACATCCAAATAATAGAACAGTATGAAACATAAGACTGAACTAGGCTGAAGAACAAGATTCTAAGAATCGACCCTGGAAATATGTGTTTAAGCTTTCTAAGGATTCCAAGACTCCTGGAGACTTTCATTTTAATCAGGTCAATATGATGCTTGAAGGAAAGATTTTCTTCAAGCAAGATGCCTAGGAATCAAAATGATGAAACTATTCATTTGAAATCAGCATAAAGATCCGATTATTTTGATGTATCTACTGGTATTAAAATTCCGTTTTTTAGAGTTTCGGTTACTATTGAGCCGGGTCACTTCTTATTAACAGTTTGTTATCATGAACTTTTTGAAAATATGTAATTTTTATTTTTTCCAAGAGAAAGATCGCGGATGTGTGTTTATTTGTTTCTTTTGTTTTTTTGTTGTTTTTTTTTCAGGATTGATCGTATCGATCAAGTAGTCCTAGAATACTGTGAGACAGCTTATTCAAGAATGCTAGTGCCTCTTTAAAGAAACCAAAGAAATAGGAGGGCAACTAGGCAACAACTAAACTAGGCAATAAATGATCACTTTCACCAAACAAAAGAGGCTTGACTTACTTTACTTAAAGCTCCTGCCGAGGGTTCGGCGTAGTTAACGATGATAGCGGGTGCCTCCTGGGTGTCATATCGCTTGCCAGGTTCGCAGCTTATTCCGCTGGGATGCGGGCTTGGGTTAGGAATTCATCGACACTTTCTTTTCACCTAGTGGGGGGAGGCATCCTCTGGAGCCCCCCCCCAAAAAAAAAAAAAATTAAAGAAAAAATGTATAAAAAAACGCAAACCATAAATACTAGAAATTAAAGACGAACCTTAATTTGAAACCATAAACCCACACACAATATTTAAAACATCATATATAAAATCGAGCCTCATACATAAAACTATAAAATCTAACATAACTAACCCAATACAATACAAAACTTTGACCCCTTAAACATTGACTGAAGCGCGAGAGAAAACAGCTAAAATCAGAGGCAACACTTATTTTTTCTCCCAGAGGCACTTCATATGGAAGGGGTCGTCTTATGAATTTCAAAGGAGGCTCATTCGATTGGAAATTTAAAGTTCTTTTTTGTAGTGATTTTTGTTCGTTTCAAGCTTTAAACTCTTTTATGCCCCCCCCCCTATAAAAGAACTCTGGATAGTTCTTACCTATATGTGCATATTCAATTTGAGTTTAATTCGTTTTAAAATTTATTTTTTCATACGAATTAATGTATGTTTCATACGAATCTTTACAGTTCTTTTACAGTTCTTTTCGTAATATTGAATCCCCTGAAGTTTTCGGGGGGAGGGCTAAAAGTTATGAACTTTGCCCACTGTTTGCATATAATATCGGTTATTGGGAAGTATACAGTCGTTTTCAGGACTACAAGACAACAAGTAGTACAAGTGAGGTATAAACATAATAATAAAAAAGAAAAACAAAAAACAACTCAACAGACGCTAGTAATTAAATTAAACTAAGAAAACGACTGTAAACGACTGTATACTTCCCAATAACCGATATTATATGTAAACAATGGGCAAAGTTCATAACTTGCAGCCCTTTCCCCGAAAACCGTGGGGGAGTAAGTCATCCTGAAAGACAAGTTTATTAAATTTTCGACTATGCTGAACAAAATAGCTATCACAAAATTTTGAATGGATGACATCGGGAAAAAAAGATTTTGGGAGAGGACCCAGTTACCCTCCAATTTTTTTGTCACTTAAAAAGGGCACTAGAATGTTTAATTTCCGTTTGAAACGACCCTCTCACGATATTCTTGGACTACTGGATCGATACGATCACCCATGGGGGGGAAAAAAATATTAAACACGCATCCGTGATCTTTCTTCTGGCAAAAAATACAAAATTCCACATTTTTGCAGATAGGAGCTTGAAATATCTACATTACGGTTTTCTGTTACGCTTAATCTCATGGTTTGATTTTCATTAAGATTCTATTACTTTCAGGGGGTGATTCCCCCTTTTTTTGAAAATAAAGCAAATTCTTTCAGGTCCAAAACTTTTGATGGATAAGACTAAACTTGATGAAACTTATATATTTGAAATCAGCATAAAGATCGGATTCTTTTTATGTATCTACTGCTATTAAAATTCCGTTTTTTAGAGTTTCGGTTGCTATTGAGTAGGGTTGCTCCTTACTTACAGTATGTTACTACGAACTGTTTGAAAATATGAACTTTTTTTTGCCAGGAGAAAGATCACGGATGTGTGTTTGGTTGTTTGTTTAGTTTTTGTTGTTGTTTTTTCCAGGGTTGATCGTATCGATCAAGTAGTCCTAGAATATTGAGAGAGGGTTCATTCAAGAATTCTGCTGCTTCTTTTAAGCGACCAAAGAGATTAGAGGGCAACTAGGCAACAACTAAGCTAGGCAATAAATGATCACTTGAGCACCAAAAAAAAAGACTTGACTTACTTGACTTCTGCTTCTGCCGAGGGTTCGGCGTAGAGAACGATGTTACCAGGCGCCTGCAGGTTGCCATATCGCTTGCCAGGCTCGCAGCTTCTTCCACCGGGATGTGGCCTTGGGCGAGGAACTCATCGACTTTGTCTTTTCATCTAGTGGGGGCAGGAATCCTTTGTATCCCTCCCCCACTAAAAAAGAAAAAACGTATAAAAAACGCAAACCAAAAATAATAGAAATTAAAGGCGAACCTAAATTTGAAACTATACACACACAAACAATATTTAAAACATCAAATATAAGCTCGAGAGTAGACTAAGAAGTACCATTTCTGGTGCGCCCCTGTACCAAACAGGTTTTTGTGGTAGGTATTCTACCGGTCCTATTCTACAGGGCATTACACCTTTGCCAAGAGATTTACGCAATACCGGTCCTATGGGTAAACATTTCTACAGGTCATTACACTTTTTCAAAGAGGAACGAGTATTTGCAAAACAGGGGTAATTAGTGATTGGAAAATTTTTTAATGCTTTTACAATCGGAGATGCTTGATTAACCTTTGCAAAAAAAAGGGGTAATGGGATTTGCGAATTGGAGGTAATAATTTATTTTAGTAAAGTAATTATTTATTTTAGTAAAGTAATAATTTATTTTAGTAAAGTAATAATTTATTTTAGTAAAGTAATAATTTATTTTAGAACCAGACTGGTTTCTGATGGGTATAATCTGGTACTACTTTACGTTCCTTTCTATGCTATTGTGGATCTTTACGTTGATTAACATTTCTAGTTCATATATTTTTTGATAACAGGATAGGTCATTTGAATAAAAGGAATTCAAATATTTTGTCTATGAAATAGAATCTAACTCAATTTGCGAAAAGGTACTGCATTTTCACTACTGTGATCTGATTGAATTGTCACCAACAATGAGATGTAATCGCTGCTAAGCTTATTGTTATTGCGAAAGGATTTCCCGATTTACAGCCTAGTGCTAACTGACAGTGTTCCAAATACAAACATTTTGAAAAGCTGACAAAAAATCGGACATTATAATCAGAATTATTTGATTAACATTTAAAAAGGGTAATTACTTCTTTAGTTTACGCTAATTAAAGTATGAGGAATGGGATGTTATAATTAGAAGGGTTTTAAGTTGAAAATTGTGACGTAAAAATAACTCTATTTGCGATTTTTTTGCGAAAAGGTATTTTCCTAAAGGTATTGCATTGGTTAAAAATGTCTCTCGGGTAACTAAAGAATGGGATGATTGCATCAACTATACAAAGAATATGCTCAGATACTTAATCGATTTGACTCCTACAAGAGACATTGGTAGAAGGTATTCAATAGCTTAATTGAAAAGTAACGATAAAATAACATTGTGGCTTGACCTATCTTTACCTCACCGATGTTGTCTGTATAATACACAAGTAACGTTTGAAAAGTATTGTCAATTTAAAAAGAAATGGCTGAAAAGTGTTTTGAGGGGGATGGGTTGCACGGAGGGTTGAGTTGCACGAGGGTTCAGTTAAAGGGGGTACAGTTACACGGGGGTTTCGGTTATACAGGGCTTCAGTTACAAGGGGGGTTCAGTTGCACGGGGGTTGAGTTAAATGGGGATTGAGTTCCACGAGAGTAGTGCTTTGTCGTGGTTTAGCTTGTCACAGTTACATTCTCTTGATCTTTCAAAGTTCACTTTGATTTTAGTTACATGGGGGGGGGGTCAGTTGCACAGGGGATGATTTAAAGGAGGATTTAGGTCCACGAGAGTAATGCTGCGTCATGGTTTAGATTGTCACAGGTACTCTCTTTTGGCTGTTTGTGTTTCTTTTATTTGTGTTTGTCTCTTTGGGCTCTGTGTCTCTTTGGGGTGTTTGAGTCTTTTTGATCTGTTTATGTTTCTTTGGGCTGTTTGAGTCTTTTTGGTCAGTGTTTGTATCTTTGGGGTATTTGTGTCTCTTTGGCCTGTTTGTGTTTCTTTGGGCTGTTTGTGTCATTTTGATCTCGGTGTCTTTCTTTTGCATTCACTTTGATTTTAGTTACAAGGGGGGGGGGTTCACTTGCACGGGGGTTGAGTTAAATAGCTTAATTGAAAAGTAACGATAGAATGACATTGTGACTTGACCTAGCTTTACCTCACCGATGTGGTCTGTATAATACACAAGTAACGTTTAAAAAGTATTATCAATTTAAAAAGAAATGGCTGAAAAGTGTTTTGAGGGGGATGGGTTGCATGGAGGGGCTTGAGTTGCACGAGGGTTCAGTTAAAGGGGGTACAGTCACACGGGGGTTTCGGTTATACAGGGGTTCAGTTACAAGGGGTGTTCAGTTGCACGGGGGTTGAGTTAAATGGGGATTGAGTTCCACGAGAGTAGTGCTTTGTCATGGTTTAGCTTGTCACAGTTACATTCTCTTGATCTTTCAAAGTTCACATTGATTTTAGTTACATGGGGGGGGGGGGGTTCAGTTGCACGGGGGTTGAGTTAAATGGGGCTCGAATTCCATGAGAGTAGTGCTATGTCGTGGTTTAGCTTGTCACAGTTACTCTCTTTGGGATGTGAGTATGTCCTTTATGTGTGTGTGTCTCTGTAGGCTAAGTGTCTATTGGGTAGGTGTTAGTCTTTTTGACCTGTTTATGCATCGGTATGCACTTCGACTCTATTTTGCCTGTGCTTTTCTCTTTGGGGTGTGTTTGTCTCTGTTGGCGGATTGGGTATTGGATGTTGAGTGTGTCAGTTTTATCTCTGCGAAGTTCTTTTGAGTAATCTTTGCTTTTAGTTCCATGGGGGGGGGGTAAAGGTACACAGGGGCGTAGTCGACTATGGGTCTAGTTAAACAAGAGTAATGATTTTTCTTGGGTTCGCTTGTCACAGTTACTCTCGTTGGGCTGTTTGTGTTTCTTTGGGTTGTGTGTGTCTCTTTGAGCTCTGTGTCTCTTTGGGGTGTTTGAGTCTTTTTGATCTGTTTATGTTTCTTTGGGCTGTTTGAGTCTTTTTGGTCTGTGTTTGTCTCTTTGGGATGTTTGTGTAATACACAAGTAACGTTTGAAAAGTATTGTCAATTTAAAAAGAAATGACTGAAAAGTGTTTTGAGGGGGATGGGTTGCATGGAGGGCTTGAGTTGCACGAGGGTTCAGTTAAAGGGGGTACAGTTACACGGGGGTTTCGGTTATACAGGGGTTCAGTTACAAGGGGGGTTCAGTTGCACGAGGGTTGAGTTAAATGGGGATTAAGTTCCACGAGAGTAGTGCTTTGTCGTGGTTTAGCTTGTCACAGTTACATTCTCTTGATCTTTCAAAGTTCACTTTGATTTTAGTTACATGGGGGGGGGAGGGGTTCAGTTGCACGGGGGTTGAGTTAAATGGGGCTCGAGTTCCACGAGAGTAATGCTTTGTCGTGGTTTAGATTGTCATAAATACTCTCGGTGGGCAGTTTGTATTTCTTTTAGGGGGGTTTGTCTCTTTAGGCTCAGTGTCTCTTTGGGATGTTTTAGTCTTTTTGACCTGTGTATGCTCCTTCATTCACTTCGAGTCTATTTGGCCTGTGTTTGTCGCTTTGGGGTTTTTTTGTATATTTTACCGGATTTTGTTTTTTAGGCTGTTTGCGTAATTTTTATCTAGGTGTCTGTCTTTTGGATTAACTTTGATTTTAGGTACATGGGGGGGGGGGGGTCAGTTGCACGGGGGTCGATTTCACGGAGGATTTAGGTCCATGAGAGTAGTGCTTTGTCGTGGTTTAGCTTGTCATAGTTACTGTCTTTGGGCTGTTTTTATTTCCGTGAGGGGGGTGTGTGTCTTTAGGATCAGTGTCTCTTTGTGGTAGTTGAGCCTTTTTGACCTGGTTATGTTTCTTTTGTGTGTTTGGGTCTGTTTGGTCAGTGTGTGCCTCTTTGGGGTGTTTGTGTCTCTTTTGGATGTTTGTGTTTCTTTGGGATGTTTATGTCAGTTTGATCTCGATGTCTTTCTTTTGGATGTTTGTGTCTCTTAGGGACCGTGTGGGCTGTTGTGTTTCTTTGGGCTATGTGTGAATCTTTTGGCTGTTTGTGTCATTTTGATCTCTGTGTCTTTCTTTTGGATGTTTGTGTCTCTTAGGGACCACTTTATAGGGCGGGGGTAAGTATTTAGTTTAAATAATTCTAGGAGGAATTGATTTTTGTGGGTGGTACGGAAAAATGGTACGTGTAGAATATTCGGATAAACCTTCGACTATAAATAAGGCTATTGCGTCTTTCTGAACTTTCTGTTGGAGGCGGGGGTAAGTATTTAGTTTAAATAATTCTAGGAGGAATTGATTTTTTGTGGGTGATATGGAAAAATGGTTCGTGTTAAATATTCGGGTAAACATTCGACTATAAATAAGGCTATTGCGTCTTTCTGAACTTTCTGTTGGAGGCGAGGGTAAGTATTTAGTTTAAATAATTCTAGGAGGAATTGAGTTTTGTGGATGGTGTTGAAAAATGGTACGTGTTGAATATTTGGGTAAACATACGACTACGAAACGCTTCACTATAAATAAGGCTATTGTGTTTTTCTGAACTTTCTAGGGCAAGGGTAAGTATTTAGTTTAAATAATTCTAGGAGGAATTGATTTTTTGTGGTTGGTGTGGAAAAATGGTACTTGTTAAATATTCGGGTAAACATACGACTAAGAAACGCTTCACTATAAATAAGGCTATTGTGTTTTTCTGAACTTTCTAGGGCGGGGGTAACTATTTAGTTTAAATAATTCTAGGAGGAATTGAGTTTTATGGATGGTATAGAAAAATGGTACTTGTTAAATATTTGGGTAAACATACGACCAAGAAACGCTTCACTATAAATATGGCTATCGTGTTTTTCCGAACTTTCTAGGGCGGGGGTAAGTATTTAGTTTAAATAATTCTAGGAGGAATTGAGTTTTATGGATGGTATAGAAAAATGGTACTTGTTAAATATTCGGGTAAACATACGACTAAGAAACGCTTCACTATAAATATGGCTATCGTGTTTTCCGAACTTTCTAGGACGGGGGTAAGTATTTAGTTTAAATAATTCTAGGAGGAATTGATTTTTGTGGGTGGTACGGAGAAATGGTACGTATGAGACGGGGGTAAGTATTTAGTTGAAATAATTCTAGGAGGAATTGAGTTTTGTGGCTAGTGTGGAAAAATGGTATGTGTTGAATATTTGAGTAAACATACGACTAAGAAACGCTTCACTATAAATAAGGCTATTGTGTTTTTCTTGACGTGCCTACTTAGGTAATAATGGAACATTTAGTATTTTTTCTAATGTATATGTTTTTGTTAAAAAATTCCAACTGGAGGTTTTATAACTCCTCCCCACAATGAATTCAGATGGTCTTAGGACCCAGTAAGTAACAATTTCTTTCTTGAAGTCAACTCTTGGATACACAATACGGAAATTTCATTCAAGAAATTACGAAAATATTTGTAAGTAAGTAACAAACTCTTTATTGATTTCACCTCTTGGATATACAGTACAGATACTTCATTCAAGAAATTATGAAAAAATCGCAAGTAAGTAACTTTTTTTTCTCTCTATCACAAACAATTTTCACTTAGCTACACGATGTAGAAATTTAATTCAAGAAATTATGAAAAAATTTTCACTTAGCTACATGATGTAGAAATTTAATTCAAGAAATTATTAAAAAAAATTCTCAGTAAGTAACAATTTCTTTCTTGAAGTCAACTCTTGGATACACAATACACAATTTCATTCAAGAAATTATGAAAAAATTTTAACTAAGTAGCAAATTCTTTTTTGAATTCACCGGTTTGATTAACAAAAATACCTTTCATTCAAAAAATTATTAAAAAATTCTAAGTAAGTAACAAACTCTTTAATGTTTTCACGAGTTAGATATACGAACTAGAAATTAAACTCAAGAAATTATGAAAAAAATTCTCAGTAAGTAACAATTTCTTTCTTGAAGTCAACTCTTGGATACACAATGCGGAAATTTTAATCAAGAAATTATGAAAATATTTGTAAGTAAGTAACAAACTCTTTATCGATTTCACCTCTTTGATATACAGTACAGATACTTCATTCAAGAAATTATGAAAAAATCGCAAGTAAGTAACTTGTTTTTTCTCTCTATCACAAACAATTTTCACTTAGCTACATAATGTAGAAATTTAATTCAAGAAATTATTAAAAAATTCTCAGTAAGTAACAATTTCTTTCTTGAAGTCAACTCTTGGATACACAATACACAATTTCATTCAAGAAATTATGAAAAAATTTTAACTAAGTAGCAAATTCTTTCTTGAATTCACATGTTGGATTAACAAAAATACATTTCGTTCAAGAAATTATGACACAATTCTAAGTAAGTAACAAACTCTTTATTGTTTTTACGAGTTAGATATACGATGTAGAAATTAAAATTCTTTCTTGAAGTCACCTCTTGGATACACAATACAGAGATTTCATTAAAGAAATTATGAAAAAATTGTAACTAAGTAGCAAATTCTTTCTTGAATTCACCTGTTGGATAAACAAAAAGACATTTCGTTCAAGAAATTATGACAAAATTCTAAGCAAGTAACAAACTCTTTATTGTTTTCACGAGTTAGATATACGATGTAGAAGTTTAATTCAAGAAATTATGAAAAAATTCTATCTTGTCTACGTGCCGAAACTGTTACCTGTGTAAAAATAATGTGATAATAGACAGTGAAATTGCCAGAAAAATAAAAAAGGGTATTGTCAGAAAAAATCACTATGGAATATAAAGATGAAACGATGAAAAACAAAACACCAGCAAACGTTACTAACATTGATCAAACAGTCAATAAATCAAATAATACCAAAGACGAAAAGCATATTGAGCCTGTTCATGAAATACCAGTAAAAATTGTCTATGATTCAAAATTGAATAATGATTATTCCACTGATTACGAACTAAGAGAAGACAATAGCTACAATATCAAGAGAGAACATGGTGAACTATTTTATTGAACAGATTCAAAAACTCTTTATTGATTTCACCTCGTTGATACAGATACTTCATTCAAGAAATTATGAAAAAAACGCAATTAAGTAACTTTTTTTTCTCTTTATCACAAACAATTTTCACTTAGCTACACAATATAGAAATTTTATTCAACAAATTATGAAAAAATTCTCAGTAAGTAACAATTTCTTTCTTGAAGTCAACTCTTGGATACAGAATACGGAAATTTCATTCAAGAAATTATGAAAATATTTGTAAGTAAGTAACAAGCTCTTTATTGATTTCACCTCTTGAATATACAGTACAGATACTTCATTCAAGAAACGTGATTAAACACGTTTTGAAACTAAATGCTATTTGCATGCCACTTAGAGTGGCGTGCCACTCTAAGTGAACCTAGATCAACCCAACTTTTTGGATATCTCTCTCACTATGACTCTGTTTGTGTGTCGTGTCTGTGCGTGTCTCGTCTCTATGTGTGTGTGTCATCTCTGTGGGTGTGTTGTCTAAAAAACCAGTCTGGTTGAAAATGTGGAGTTTTCGTACTGCTCACTTTTTTGCAATGTATAGGAACCAGTGGGGAATCCCCGCTCGTTTGGAAAGGTGCCAAGGAAAGGCAAGCAAATAGCATGTAGTTTCAAAACGTGTTTAATCACGTTTCTTGAATGAAGTATCTGTACTGTATATTCAAGAGGTGAAATCAATAAAGAGCTTGTTACTTACTTACAAATATTTTCATAATTTCTTGAATGAAATTTCCGTATTGTGTATCCAAGAGTTGACTTCAAGAAAGAAATTGTTACTTACTGAAAATTTTTTCATAATTTCTTGAATTAAATTTCTACATCGTGTAGCTAAGTGAAAATTGTTTGTGATAAAGAGAAAAAAAAGTTACTTCTTTGCGTTTTTTTCATATTTTCTTGAATGAAGTATCTGTACTGTATATCCAAGAGGTGAAATCAATAAAGAGTTTTTGAATCTGTTCAATAAGATAGTTCACCATGTTCTCTCTTGATATTGTAGTTATTGTCTTCTCTTAGTTCGTAATCAGTAGAATAATCATTATTCAATTTTGAATCATACACAATTTTTACTGGTGTCTCATGAACAGGCTCAATATGCTTTTCGTCTTTGGTATTATTTGATTCAATGACTGTTTGATCAATGTCAGTAACGTTTGCTGGTGCTTTGTTTTTCATCGTTTCATCTTTATATTCCATAGTGATATTTTCTGACAATACCCTTTTTATTTTTCTGGCAATTTCACTGTCTATTATCACATTATTTTTACACAGGTAACAGTTTCGGCACGTAGACAAGATAGATTTTTTTCATAATTTCTTGAATTAAACTTCTACATTGTATATCTAACTCGTGAAAACAATAAAGAGTTTGTTACTTACTTAGAATTTTGTCATAATTTCTTGAACGAAATGTCTTTTTGTTTATCAAACAGGTGAATTCAAGAAAGACTTTGCTACTTAGTTACAATTTTTTCATAATTTATTTTATGAAATTTCTGTATTGTGTATCCAAGAGGTGACTTCAAGAAAGAATTTTAATTTCTACATATTATATCTAACTCGTGAAAACAATAAAGAGTTTGTTACTTACTTAGAATTTTGTCATAATTTCTTGAACGAAATTTATTTTTGTTAATCAAACATGTGAATTCAAGAAAGAATTTGCTACTTAGTTACAATTTTTTTTCATAATTTCTTGAATAAAATTGTGTATTGTGTATCCAAGAGTTGACTTCAAGAAAGAAATTGTTACTTACTGAGAATTTTTTCATAATTTCTTGAATTAAATTTCTGCATTGTGTAGCTAAGTGAAAATTGTTTGTGACAGAGAAAAAAAAAGTTGCTTACTATCAATTTTTTAATTATTTCTTGAATGAAGTATCTGTACTGTATATCCAAGAGGTGAAATCAATAAAGAGTTTGCTACTTACTTACAAATATTTTCATAATTTTTTGAATGAAATTTCTGCACTTTGTGTCCAAGAGTTGACTTCAAGAAAGAAATTGTTACTTACTGAGAATTTTTTTCATAATTTCTTGAATTTAATTTCTACATCGTATATCTAACTCGTGAAAACAATAAAGAGTTTGTTACTTACTTAGAATTTTGTCATAATTTCTTGAACGAAATGTATTTTTGTTAATCCAACATGTGAATTCAAGAAAGAATTTGTTACTTAGTTACAATTTTTTCATAATTTCTTGAATGAAATTGTGTATTGTGTATCCAAGAGTTGACTTCAAGAAAGAAATTGTTACTTACTGAGAATTTTTTAATAATTTCTTGAATTAAATTTCTACATCATGTAGCTAAGTGAAAATTTTTTCATAATTTCTTGAATTAAATTTCTACATCGTGTAGCTAAGTGAAAATTGTTTGTGATAGAGAGAAAAAAAAGTTACTTACTTGCGATTTTTTCATAATTTCTTGAATGAAGTATCTGTACTGTATATCCAAGAGGTGAAATCAATAAAGAGTTTGTTACTTACTTACAAATATTTTCGTAATTTCTTGAATGAAATTTCCGCATTGTGTATCCAAGAGTTGACTTCAAGAAAGAAATTGTTACTTACTGGGTCCTAAAACCATCTGAATTCATTGTGGGGAGGAGTCATAAAACCTCCAGTGGGAATTTCTTAAGAAAAACACATACATTAGAAAAAACACTGAATGTTCCATTATTACCTAAGTAGGCACGTCAAGAAAAACACAATAGCCTTATTTATAGTGAAGCGTTTCTTAGTCGTATGTTTACTCAAATATTCAACACATACCATTTTTCCACACTAGCCACAAAACTCAATTCGTCCTAGAATTATTTCAACTAAATACTTACCCCCGTCTCATACATACCATTTTTCCGTACCACCCACAAAAATCAATTCCTCCTAGAATTATTTAAACTAAATACTTACCCCCGTCCTAGAAAGTTCGGAAAAACACGATAGCCATATTTATAGTGAAGCGTTTCTTAGTCGTATGTTTACCCGAATATTTAACAAGTACCATTTTTCTATACCATCCATAAAACTCAATTCCTCCTAGAATTATTTAAACTAAATACTTACCCTCGCCCTAGAAAGTTCGGAAAAACACGATAGCCTTATTTATAGTGAAGCATTTCTTAGTCGTATGTTTACCCAAATATTTAACAAGTACCATTTTTCTATACCATCCATAAAACTCAATTCCTCCTAGAATTATTTAAACTAAATAGTCACCCCCGCCCTAGAAAGTTCAGAAAAACACAATAGCCTTATTTATAGTGAAGCGTTTATTACTCGTATGTTTACCCGAATATTTAACAAGTACCATTTTTCCACACCAGCCACAAAAAATCAATTCCTCCTAGAATTACTTAAACTAAATACTTACCCTTGCCCTAGAAAGTTCAAAAAGACACAATAGCCTTATTTATAGTCGTATGTTTACCCAAATATTCAACACGTACCATTTTTCAACACCATCCACAAAAATCAATTCCTCCTAGAATTATTTAAACTAAATACTTACCCCCGCCTCCAACAGAAAGTTCAGAAAGACGCAATAGCCTTATTTATAGTCGAATGTTTACCCGAATATTTAACACGTACCATTTTTCCATACCACCCACAAAAAATCAATTCCTCCTAGAATTATTTAAACTAAATACTTACCCCCACCTCCAACAGAAAGTTCAGAAAGAAGCGATCGTCTTATTTATAGTCGAATGTTTATCCAAATATTTTACGAGTACCATTTTTCCGTACCACCCACAAAAAAATTAATTCCTCCTAGAATTATTTAAACTAAATACTTACCCCTGCCCTATAAAGTGGTCCCTAAGAGACACAAACATCCAAAAGAAAGACACAGAGATCAAAATGACACAAACACCCAAAAGAGACACACATAGCCCAAAGAAACACAACAGCCCACACGGTCCCTAGGAGACACAAACATCCAAAAGAAAGACACCGAGATCAAATTGACACAAACAGATCAAAGAAACACAAACAGCCCAAATAGACACAAACACCCCAAATAGAAAAAAACAGAACAAAAAGACCCAAACATCCCAAAGAAACATAAACAGATCAAAAAGACTCAAACACCCCAAAGAGACACAGAGCCCAAAGAGACACACACAACCCAAAGAAACACAAACAGCCCAAAGAGAGTAACTGTGACAAGCCAAACCACGACAAAGCATTTCTCTCGTGGAACTCGAGCCCCATTTAACTCAACCCCCCTGCTATTGAACCCCCCCCCCCATGGAACTAAAATCAAAGTGAACTCAAAAGACATACACCGATATCAAAATGACACAAACAACCCAAATAAACACAAACAGGCAAAAGAGACACAAACAACCCAAAGAGACAAACACTGACCAAAAAGACTCAAACAGCCCAAAGAAACATAAACAGATCAAAAAGACTCAAACACCCCAAAGAGACACAGAGCCCAAAGAGACACACACAACCCAAAGAAACACAAACAGCCCAAAGAGAGTAACTATGACAATCTAAACCACGACAAAGCATTACTCTCGTGGACCTAAAGCCTCATTTAACTCAACCCTCGTGCAACTGAACCCCCCCCCCCCATGTAACTAAAATCAAAGTGAACTTTGAAAGATCAAGAGAATATAACTGGGACAAGCTAAACCACGACAAAGCACTACTCTCGTGGAACTCAATCCCCATTTAACTCAACCCCCGTGCAACTGAACCCCCCTTGTAACTGAACCCCTGTATAACCGAAACCCCCGTGTAACTGTACCCCCTTTAACTGAACCCTCGTGCAACTCAAGCCCTCCATTCAACCCATCCCCCTCAAAACACTTTTCAGCCATTTCTTTTTAAATTGACAATACTTTTCAAACGTTACTTGTGTATTACACAAACATCCCAAAGAGACAAACACAGACCAAAAAGACTCAAACAGCCCAAAGAAACATAAACAGATCAAAAAGACTCAAACACCCCAAAGAGACACAGAGCTCAAAGAGACACACACACCCCTAAGAAACACAAACGGCCCAAAGAGAGTAACTGTGACAAGCTAAACCACGACAAAGCATTACTCTCGTGGAACTCCAGCCCCATTTGACTCAACCCCCGTGCAACTGAACCCCCCCATGTAACTAAAATCAAAGTTAACCCAAAAGAAAGACAACGAGATCAAAATGACGAAAACAACCCAAAAAACACAAACCGGTAACAGAGACAAACACACACAAAAGAGACAAACACAGGCCAAATTGACTCGACGAGCCTGAAGAAGCATAAACAGATCAAAAAGACTCAAACACCCCAAAGAGACACAGAGCCCAAAGAGACACACACAACCCAAAGAAACACTAACAGCCCAAAGAGAGTAACTGTGACAAGCTAAACCACGACAAAGCATTACTCTTGTGGAACTCGAGCCCCATTTAACTCAACCCCCGTGCAACTGAACCCCCCTCCCCATGTAACTAAAATCAAAGTGAACTTTGAAAGATCAAGAGAATGTAACTCTGACAAGCTAAACCACGACAAAGCACTACTCTCGTGGAACTCAATCCCCATTTAACTCAACCCCCGTGCCACTGACCCCCCGTGTAACTGCACCCCTGTATAACCGAAACCCCCGTGTAACTGTACCCCCTTTAACTGAACCCTCGTGCAACTCAAGCCCCTCCATGCAACCCATCCCTCTCAAAACACTTTTCAGCCATTTCTTTTTAAATTGACAATACTTTTCAAACGTTACTTGTGTATTATACAGACCAAATCGGTGAGGTAAAGCTAGGTCAAGTCACAATGTCATTCTATCGTTACTTTTCAATTAAGCTATTTAACTCAACCCCCGTGCAACTGAACCCCCCCCCCATGTAACTAAAATCAAAGTGAATGCAAAAGAAAGACACCGAGATCAAAATGACACAAACAGCACAAAAAACACAAACAGGTCAAAGAGACACAAACATCCCCAAAGAGACAAACACTGACCAAAAAGACTCAAACAGCCCAAAGAAGCATAAACAGATCAGAAAACACTCAAACACCCCAAAGAGACACTGAGCCTAAAGAGACAAACACAACTAAAACAAACACAAACAGCCCAAAGACAGTAACTATGACAATCTAATCCACGACAATGCATTTCTCTCGTGGACCTAAATCCTCATTTAAATCAACCCCTGTGCAACTGAACCCCCCCCCCCATGTAACTAAAATCAAAGTGAACTTTGAAAGATCAAGAGAATGTAACTGCGACAAGCTAAAACACGACAAAGCACTACTCTCGTGGAACTCAATCCCCATTTAACTCAACCCCCGTGCAACTGAACCCCCCTTGTAACTGAAGCCCTCTATAACCGAAACCTCCGTGTAACTGTACCCCCTTTAACTGAACCCCCGTGCAACTCAAGCCCCTCCATGCAACCCATCCCCCTCAAAACACTTTTCAGCCATTTCTTTTTAAATTGACAATACTTTTCAAACGTTACTTGTGTATTATACAGACCACATCGGCGAGGTAAAGCTAGGTCAAGTCACAATGTCATTCTATCGTTACTTTTCAATTAAGCTATTGAATACCTTCTACCAATGTCTCTTGTAGGCGTCAAATCGATTAAGTATCTGAGCATATTCTTTGTATAGTTGATGCAAGCATTCCCATTCTTTAATTACCCGTGAGACATTTTTAACCAACGCAATACCTTTAGGAAAATACCTTTTCGCAAAAAATTCGCAAATAGAGTTATTTTTACGTCACAATTTTCAACTTAAAACCCTTCTAATTATAACATCCCATTCCTCATACTTTAATTAGCGTACCCTTTTTAAATGTTAATCAAATAATTCTGATTATAATGTCCGATTTTTTGTGAGCTTTTCAAAATGTTTGTATTTGGAACACTGTCAGTTAACACTAAGCTGTAAATCGGGAAATCCTTTCGCAATAACAATAGACTTAGCAGCGATTAAATCTCATTGTTGGCGACAATTCAATCAGATCAGAGTATTGCAAATGGAGTACCTTTTCGCAAATTGAGTTAGCTTCTATTTCATAGACAAAATATTTGAATTCCTTTTATTCAAATCACCTATCAATTTATCAAAAAATATATGAACTAGAAATGTTAATCAACGTAAAGACCCACAATAGCATAGAAAGGAACGTAAAGTAGTACCAGATTATACCCATCAGAAACCAGTCTGGTTCTAAAATAAATTATTACTTTACTAAAATAAATTATTACTTTACTAAAATAAATTATTACTTTACTAAAATAAATAATTACTTTACTAAAATAAATTATTACCTCCAATTCGCAAATCCCATTACCCCTTTTTTTTGCAAAGGTTAATCAAGCATCTCCGATTGTAAAAGCATTAAAAAATTTTCCAATCACTAATTACCCCTGTTTTGCAAATACTCGTTCCTCTTTGAAAAAGTGTAATGCCCTTTAGAAATGTTTACCCATAGGACCGGTATTGCGTAAATCTCTTTGAAAGATGTAATGCCCTGTAGAATAGGACCGCTAGAATACCTACCAGAAACCTGTTTGGTACAAGGGCGCCCCAGAAATGGTACTTCTTAGTCTACTCTCGAGCCTCACACACAAAAACATGAAACCTAATGTAAATAACCTTGACCCCTTAAACATAGACTGAAGGGCGAGAGAAAACAGCTAAAACCAAAAAAAAGACTAGAATCCTACATTGATTTTTGTGATTTCTTTTTAGTGATTTTTGTTCGTTTCAAGCTTGATTTGCATATTCAATTTAAGTTTAATTCGTTTTAAAATTTATTTATTCATACGAATTAATATCTACTGTATGTTTTTTCTGTATTAAAAGAAGTTAAAGTCTGGAGGTTAAAGAGGTTGCAAAAAAGAGGTTAAAGAGGTTGTTCAAAAAAGATTAAAGTCTGTATTTAAAGAGATCAACCCAAAAAAAACAGCTTGAACCTCGTGTACTAGTTCTTGAAGTTAAAACCCAAAAGCTTTACTCTAAGATATTATAGAGCAGAGACTATATATATATATATATATATATATATATATATATATATATATATATATATATATATATATATATATATATATATATATATATATATATATATATATATATATATATATATATATATATATATATATATATATATATATCTTAAAACGAGTGAAACTTAAATTGAATATGCAAAGCAAGTTTGAATCGAATAAAAATAACTACAAACAAGAGTTTGGGTATCGCCTCTCTGCAGAAGCCTAAAACCTACTGCGTCACTGGCACTTTACTGAAAACAATTCTTTCATTAATTAATATTTTAGGAAATAAATATCAGCATATGTATATTAAATTGACAATGCATATTTTTTTTTTCAGTAAACTCATTTGAATCTTTTTTCAGTAAAGTACAAATTATATTCTGGCTTTTAGAAAGCATAGGGGTTTTGAACCCTACTCATATTAATTTATGCTCGTTTTGAGTTTGACTCTAATATTTATTTTAATATTTGGTCGTTTTGGGTTTCATTTATTTATTGATACTGATTTTGGGTAGTTATATGCTTGGTAGATTATATGATAGTCCGGACACCAGGTGTTGAAAATGTGAACCTTACCACAACGGAATGGGGCTGCTACGAGAATTAGCCTACCCTCTACCCCCTAAGTTGACCATGCAGATTCAAAAATACCAATGGCACTTGCTTGCGAGTGGTGGAACATTCCGAAACTTGACATTTTATTATATTTTGGTGTTTCATGCAAGAAAATGCATGTTCCACAAAGTTTGAGGTGCAGTTTTCCGCTCAAATAGAAATGCCTAGAAGCCATAGAATATAACAAACCAACACGATTAGTTAGTAAAAATGGCAGAGTTAAAAAAAAATGGAAAAACTGTATGAGTCTTGAACAGTCTTGGAAAGTATAAACAAAATCAAATTGAATATTAGATATATAATGATATTAATTGTTGAAAGATCCATCAGTTCAAAATTTTTTTTTCACTGTAATTTTATTTACATTTTCAATGCTGTAAGAACTGGAAAATAATAAGTTTGTAATATACGAGTAATTCGTTTTCAGTGAAGCACCAATGACGCAGAAGGCTTTAGGTTTTTACAGTTAAAGAAGGGGGCAGTATCCAGATTTTGTTTGTAGTGAAACTATATTTGTCTTGACTAATCTTGAAAAGAACTAATAAATTAAAGTGAATACTTGATGTATAATGATATTAATTGCTAAAAGCTCATCAGTTCAAAATTTTATTGTAATTTTAATATTTATTTTCAATATTAACTACAAAAGAAAACATTTGTAATATAATTCGTTTTCGTTAAAGCGCCAATGGCGCAGTAGGTTTTAGGCTTCTGCTGTGAGGCGATGCCCAAACTCTTGTTTGTAGTTATTTTTTTTCGATTCAAACTTGCTTTGCATATTCAATTTAAGTTTCACTCTTTTTAAGATTTATTTATTCATTTACATTAATATATATTGTATGTTTGTTCACATTGATTGTTATTTAATTTCTGTTCGTTTTAAGTTTCATTTATACTTTAATAGCAAAATATTTGTTTTCGTTTTAAGCTTGATTTTCATATTCAATCGAAGCATTACTCGCTTTAAGATCTATTTATTCATTTATATTATTACTTGTTTTATGTTTTTTGCTATGATTGTTTATTTAATTTATGTTCGTTTTGTTTTTCATTTATTCTTTAATAGTAATTGCTGGTCGTTTTGAGTTTGAATTTTAACAGGTATTTGTATTTCTTGAGCTTAAGTTTAAAATGGCCTTTACTTTTCTTTGAAAAACTTATTTTTCGGAAAGTTTGTTTTTAATTAATTTTTGCTCGAGTTCTTCGTTCACCATTTTAAGATACCTGCCCCCTAGGTATAAAAATTGAAAAACTATACCACATATGAAATTAAAACTTGACGTGTAACTTTAGCAATGAGGGCAGATTCTGCCAGTCTGCAATTCCAAATTTTCAACCATTTCTTGGTCTTATTCCACGTTTGTCATATCGTTAATTGTTTTTTTTTTAGTTTTGGCTTCTTTTTTTTTTTACAAATTGGGAATTAGGGGAAGGGGTTTCAATGATTATTTTATTGCCACAATGGTTTTTACTGAAATTTTTTTTAAATATAATAGCTCATGAAAGGTGTAACATGTCTACTATCTTCTAAAAATGGGGAATTAGCTGGTGGAAAGGCCCAGGTAAGTTTGGATGAGATATATTCAAAGTTTTTCAATTTGCATGACTGGAGGAGAACTCCAGTCATGCAAATTGAGAAGCTTTGAATGATTCCTGATCAAACAAGGTAGAGCATGCCTATACATTTGGGCTTAAGAGTTAGTGTCGGGAGTCTTAGAAATGCATTGGATGGGCTCTGGCCCATTCAATTTTACATTTCTATCAAACCAAAAATACCTACATGATTTATATTCAAACAAGCTGTAAAATGTCTGCCTTTCTGCAGAAAAAATGGTGGAGGTGACATGGTCATCTTTATGCTGCTAGTTATGTAGATTGATAATTATTGTTTCATTATGTTCAAGTAAGCTGTCACATGCACAATTTCTTACTAAAAAGGTTTTCTGGTGACATGGTGGAAAATGGTTTATGGAGGCTTTGGGCTCTGTTCAGTTCTCCAGAAATAAAAGTTAAAATGTTTGCATGATATTGGTTGAAACAAGGTCCAACAGGACTACCCTTTTTTTAAAAGGCTAGAAGTGGAGCAAATGGTGATAGACCCACTTGTTCATCTAGTGCACCAGGTTTGATTATGAACTAATCAGGCCTTAGATTGTTTTTAGATTGTTATATTGTTTTTGAAATTGTTTTACATTGTTTTTGCACACACTTAAAGGGTATTTACAGGGTATCTTATAGTATTTACTTTGTTTTTGTGCCAAATTAGAACTTCGCTAGTTTTCAAGCCAACATTATCCCTGTTGTCCGTCACAACCATGAAGATGTCGGTTCCTTTCATATTTAAAATATGATGGATTTTACTGAATTGCCTTTTTTTTCTTATGCATGAAAACAGATAAAAAGAAAACGATTTTAAATTTTATCTGCTCTTCATGGTTTATTCATTAGTGTTAAAACTGAAAGTGAAACTTCCTTTGTTCAAAAATTGATTATACTGCCATGGGCCAACTTGCTAATGTCACTTCTAAGTTAGGAGCAAAGTGTAAGCTCCATTTTTTTTAGCACTCAGAGGACTAGCAAGAGTTAGTAGGCATATGTAATACCATTTCTCTTCGTCAATCGTAAATGCATCAAACGAAAAAGCTAGCTCAACCAAAGTTACATCTGGAAATTGCGTGCAAAAGGAGGTTGCAACACTTTCGGACTGGAAAAAAAGTTGCTCCTTTTTTTATCTGTAAATTTTTTCTATTTATTATTCAAAGAAATTTCTGGGTGATTGAAATAGGAAATTATTGTGCTTCTTCCGTACTTTCAGGTTTTAGTTTAACTTCAATGTAAAACTGGTGCTTGTCGGTCTCCTTGCTTCATTTGAGTTTTTCACTTTAAAGCAGAATCATGGGTCGAAGAAATTCAACCAAAGTTACATCTGGAAATTGCGTGCAAAAGGAGGTTGCAACACTTTCGGACTGGAGAAAAAGTTGCTCCTTTTTTTATCTGTAAATTTTTTCTATTTATTATTCAAAGAAATTTCTGGGTGATTGAAATAGGAAATTATTGTGCTTCTTCCGTACTTTCAGGTTTTAGTTTAACTTCAATGTAAAACTGGTGCTTGTCGGTCTCCTTGCTTCATTTGAGTTTTTCACTTTAAAGCAGAATCATGGGTCGAAGAAATAAAGGCTGAGCGAAGGAGCTACAAATAGCCTTGTATGACAGAGATTACAAAACTCCACTCCAACTACCACACTGAAGGCTCTGCCTCAAGGACAAGTTAAAAATATCCTTTGGTCTCAAGGCAAGAACCTTAATGTTTAAAGCCAACTAGCAAGATGCTCTAGCTCAGAAGATGGCTCATACGCTATGGCTCAGACGTCCATCAGAAGATGAAGCATCATACTCCTGATTTCAGGGTTACTAACCTGAGACTGAAGTTAGGCTTTTTTACGTCGGTATAAATTTTAAATACTAGAAAGGTATCCCTTTTCGGGTAAAAGTTGAATTTGTTGAGAAAATAATAATATTAGGTTATTTTACCTATACAGATAGATAAATAATTCGATAACAGAATGGGGGATTTTTTCTATTCTTAAATGTGTGTATCCATATCAGTAGTTTTAGATTTATTCTATTTTGTTGGTAGATCTACCGTGTTTCATAGCTAGGGAATTGAGGTGAAATTTTTGGGCACCTTATTTCATGGATGGGGGTGGAGAAGGCACGGTGATTTTGAAATTTGTTTTTTTTTACTTGGGGGGGGGGAGGTACAAATCAGTATTTCTCTTATGAATAATATTACTAACTCTCAAACTTTTTCATAGTTCTTTGCCTATTATTCAATGAAAGCAAAAAGTTAGAACATTATTCTGCTGTTTTTCTTTTGCTGAAAATTGTATGTCCTTGAGTTAAAGTAGGTTCTCTATTTCTTTTTTTAATGAATTATATTGAATAATAATAATGGGTCATTGGATTATAACAATGGATTAGATTACAATAATTGAAATATAATAATGAAAATAATGAATTATTTACGTATACGTTGGCTTCTTGCAAATAACTGCGAAACGATCATAAGCAGAGGAACTCCAATCAGAATTGGAAGCCCTCCAACGTCCACTATATTCACTGGTTGAGTCAATATAGCCCATAGAGAAACCTGAAGCTGTACCAGAGGAGCTAAGCCAGTTCTGATAATTTATATAGGTACCATCTACCCAGTAAATTGAATCATACAAGCAGCCGATCCATGCTTGGCTAGGTGCAATTTCTTTGATAAAGTTATTTTCTTCACTAGAATGGATCGAAACCATATCAGCACCTTCACTTCTACATACTGCAACACCATCTCTCCAATACATTGTTGGTTTGATTGAATAGCAATAGCAGGCGTTATTTTGAAAGCATCTTTCTCTATAGTTCTGAGGACATGGGTCAGTTTTTCCTCCAACCACTCTCCCTGCATAAAAAGAGAAGTTGTTATTTCTTTGGTTGACCGAGTAATAAGAATACGCTCAGAGCCTCACATAGACCCAGAATTGAACTATATTAAGGATATTTTATTTTGCAATGGCTACCCTATAAAAATACTTGAGACCATTATAGACAGAAGACGAAAAAAGGCCGAGGGGAGTGCATCAGGTCCACAAGCTCCAACAGATACCGTCCCATTGGTGGATGGTAAGAAACTTTTCACTGTTCTGCCCTACATTCCAAAATTGAGTGACAAATTGAAAAGAATCCTTAAAAAACGTAAACTTAGCGTCGCCTTTAAAAATTCAAATATTACACAGAACTTTTTTAACAACGGCAAAGATAAAACCAGCCCCATTCTGGGTAGTGGGGTTTATAGAATTCCTTGTTCTTGTGGCTGTTTTTATGTTGGTAGAACCCAACAGCAATTGGGGGAGAGATTATCTGAGCACAAGTCCTCAATCGACAAGGCAATGAGGTTACGCCAAAGGCCTGAGGTTTTGATTCCGCCTTGGCGCAACATGTGTACAAGAGTCCACACCATTTCATTTTGTTTGACGAGGCCTCCATCGTTGCCCCCGTAAAGGGTCTCATGCAAGTTTTCAGGGAGGCAGTTGAAATAAAAAAGCACATTCACCAAAAGGTAGCTCTCAATAGAGATACTGGAGAAATTTTTCTAAGTCCCATTTTTGACAAAATTATTAATTCTGATCGTTTTTACATACATCCACAAAGTTATATTGTGCAATCGAATATAGTCTCCGATAACAATCAAACTGGAAAGCGATCAGCCTTAAAAAGTGCTTTACGCAAAATGAAATTCTGAAATGCCATTTAAACTTGTTTTTTATTCAGTTACCCTTTCACCGTTACTAGGAAAGGGTCGTCCAATTTTTGTTTGGTTTTTATTTTAAGGTTTGGTTTTTATATTTTTTATCAGTTTTATTCTGCACTGAGGACGGTCAAGCGGAGGTCTTGACCGAAATATTTGCATAATTTTTCAATTTTTTCACTGGCTGTTAATTGTCCTCGTTTTCTTCCTTTATTTGCGATTTTTTGTTTTATGATATAAATTAATATTCTATTTTTAAATATGGCTTCTCTGGTCTTTAATGTCAGAGATAAACTAATATTTATTCGAAACCTTAATAGTGTAACTAGGAACACCTTAGAGATACAAGACAGATGGAATATATTTTACGTGGGAAACGGTTTCTTGGGAATTTTAAATTTGACAGCACAGGGATGCCGAAACAAAAGGAACACGCAGGAATTACTTTTAGGGGATTATTTGGGCGAAAAAAAATTAATCGACATCTTAGGGATTTTTGGGGCGAAACAATTTGAGACATTTTAGAGGATGATTTGGGGTGCAACTCTATGGTTGTTATAATAAACAAGTTCCATTTGAACAGGGTTGTAAGGTACCCTAACCCAACCCCCAAGACTCCCCTCCACCCAACTTTTTTGCCAACCTTTTTAAACTTTTTTTTGAAGTTTTTTTTTAAATTTTTTTTATTATTTTTTTTAATATGTTATATATTCAACTTTTTTTGTGTGAAACACATACAAACAGAGAAAGACAGGCACTTTAGACATACAAAACAACAAAGGCAAACACTTGGACTTGCAAATACCAACCCAGACATACAAACAAATAGATTCAAACATACAAACAGAGAAAGACATACACTTTAGACATACAAAACAACAATGGACTTGCAAACACCAACCCAGACATACAAACAAATAGATTCAGACATACAAACAGAGAAAGACAGGCACTTTAGACATACAAACCAACAAATACAAACACTTGGACTTGCAAACACCAGTCCAGACATACAAACAAATAGATTCAGACATACGAACTGACAAAGACAGGCACTTTAGACATACAAACCAACAAAAACAAACGCTTGGACTTGCAAACACAAACCCAGACATACAAACAAATAGATTCAGACATACAAACAGAGAAAGACAGGCATTTTAGACATACAAACCAACAATGGACTTGCAAACACAAACCTAGACATACAAACAAATAGAATCAGACATACAAAGAGAGAAAGACAAGCTCTTTAGAAATACAAACCAACAAAGACAAACACTTGGATTTGCAAACACCAACCCAGACATACAAACAAATAGATTCAGACATACAAACAGAGAGAGACAGGCACTTTAAACACACAAACCAACAAAGACAAACAATTGGACTTACAAACACCAACCAAGACATACAAACAAAATAGATTCAGACATACAAACAGAGAAAGACAAGCGGTTTAGACATACAAACCAACAAAGACAAACACTTGGACTTGCAAACACCAACCCAGATATAAAACAAATAGAGTGAGAAACAAATACAAATACGTAGATTCAGACACAAACCGAGAAAGACATGCACTGGAATAAGCAAACACCAACCCAGACATACAAACAACTAGATTCAGACATACAAACAGAGAAAGACAGGCACTTTAGAAATACAAACCAACATAGACAAACACTTGGACTTGCAAACACCAACCCAGACATACAAACAAATAGATTCACAAATAAATAGACATTATGAATTATAATTTCTCTTTTATTCTTACTACCATTGTTCTAGAACAATTGTAAGAGGTATAGCATCAAACTTTAGCGTAAAGAAGGAATAGCTTAGGGAAAAACAGTCTCCATCACATACAAATTAAATTCTATTTGTTACAATTGCAAAGTTTCTCTTTTCCTTTCATAACAAAATTTTCAACGAGTTTCAAAACAAAACCCAAATAAAAACTAAAGCCACAGCCCCTTTAAACTCGTTTCTTTGAATTCATAGGCATTGACATATGCCCGTTGTGTATTAGAAGTAAATATTAAATTCTAGGTTAGAATAAGATATATTGCCTGCTTAGTAAAAATAAATCTTGAAATTTTTCTTGAAATCCCGTTTTGGCCATAAATTTTAGCATTATTATTAAAAAACTCTAAATTGTATTAACAAACATTCACTAGATACTCCAAATTTATTCATATAAAAAAATATGCATATTTACGATAAGTTTATATTTTGAAATAGTGTATCAAAAGCGATGAAAAAAAATGAAAAATATAAAAGAAATTACTAAGAATGGGTTAAAGTAGATCAATGACAATAAAATTATAAGAACTTATTGAGAAAAACTAAAGCTCCATTTAATATATGTATTTATATCTAATGATTAAAATGATTTAGTTTGAAAAAAATCCTCATATTATAGCTACTGCTGAATTTTCATCAATTGATACTAATTAGTGTATTTTCAGCAGTTGTTAGGTTCAGAGTGTCAAAGTGTAAAAGTTTAGAGTGTCAACTATAAACGCGGGATTTGTATTTATATCATATAAAACTTCACGACTGAAAAATATAAATACACAAAAAGCATTGCAAGGCAAAAAGTTCAACTGGCAGTTGTCATCTAACAGAAACTAATTACAATTAGAAGAAAGCTTAAATAACCAGCTTTTTTAGCGTCAAATCCTATGGAAAGTTTTTGTTGAAGAGAAGG
The DNA here is from genome assembly GCF_049724085.1 of Artemia sp. Qi Xiang Cuo. Taxonomy (NCBI): domain Eukaryota; kingdom Metazoa; phylum Arthropoda; class Branchiopoda; order Anostraca; family Artemiidae; genus Artemia; species Artemia sp. Qi Xiang Cuo. Next base: position 2,101,528 of record NC_142796.1, on the reverse strand, counting down.
TGACCAGCCTTCCCAAAACAATGCTATCTGTAGGCTATTATAGATTATTGTAGGTATTATTATATAAGTGGGAACTATGCTTTCCTCGAAAGCGGGGTTCCCACTTTAAGCTGCACTAAAGCTGCACTAGTTCCAATTTAAGCTGCACTTTCAAAGCTGCTATACAGCTTCTAAGCTGTACTGGTTCCTATTTAAGATGCAATTTCAAAGCTGCTATACATTCCTTCATTATTGTTTCTTGTGAAAATCCTTCTGGTTGTGACCTAGGGAGTATTAAACACCAATAACGGCCTAAATTAAAATGAAATCTAACAGCAAGAAAGAGATAAACTTCTTGACCTAGTTTTTCCCTAGACTCGCCAGTAAATAGTAACAAAATAGTAAAGCTCAATTTGATTCAATATAATAAAATCTTAACATACCTGCCCTGGCTGGACTAATGAAAACTAAGAAGACGTAAAGAAACAGAGAAACCATTGTAAGTGAATGATTCAGAAACCTACAGAAGACACATATTTGTACTGCATTTTTATCTAAAACAAATATTGTTAAAACGAAGTTCTTTCGTTTTTCTTTTTTCTTAAGAATTTATTTTTTCTCTTTTTTTGGTAGAAATCATGAACAAACATGCTTATTAAATTAAAGGACGTACGTTGGATAATTCGGGGTAATATATGCTGGGACGAATTCGGAAAAAAATGAAAATAAACTACAAGAATGCGAGTATGACGTGAGAAATGTATCTAACAATAAAAAAAATGTTGAAAAACTGATTTCTTAAATGGAGCTAATATTAGAGAATAATAAGGGCACAAAGCCACAATCCATTGTGAACTTAGGCAGTTGACCAATTATTTTAATTGATTAAATATAAAGTCTTCTATCTAATGAAAGCAAACAAACGACACTAAGACATAAGAAAAACAAAAAATACTTCGTGTAGTATTATTTTTTTTCACTCACATTATGTAATAATTCTTGACAATAGTCATTATAATATTTAGGTTGACTATATGATAGTCAATCCTAAAATCTCGGTCACCCCTATTGCAATTCCAGTTGGCTTTAGTGGGCGAAGTTTAAATAATATGAACGATCTCAAACGCCCAATTGCCTAAAAGTACTGTGTATATGGTTGATTATAAAATCTTTGAATAATTTTTGGGTCTTCAGTTGCCTTCAAATGGGTCAGAAAACTGATAGAGTACTGATTATTACATTTACCCTTAGTTAATGTCTATCTTCCTTAGTTCTTTCCTAGGATGCATGATAGACTCTTATACAACTCTGTCAAAATTATGCCAGATTTTCCTGTCACATAAACTATCTGTCTTAGCTTTAATATAACTAGGCATGGCTCTCAAGTCTTCCATCCCTTCCATCATGTTGATACTTGCAAAATCAACCAAATACATGGAATTACAAACATAATACCACACAAAACGGAAATAGAAATTAAAAAGGCACATAGCAAACACATAAGAAACACTTATAACGTAACAAATTAAAGGAAAGAAAAAAAAATACAGATAATCAGAAAAAATATTGGTCATTCGCTGATTTTATTTTCTTTTTTTTGTGCTTATCTTGTCGAAAAAACCTTACGAGATATCCTCAGGTAACTTTTGCATGTTCAGTCTCTAAGGGAGGAGCCAACAGCTAATTTTGGCTATGGTGGAGAGAGCAGCAGAAGTGAGTCAAATGAAGTCAAATTATAATTGTAGTCAATACTTGTCATTACACACCCGGTGCAGCAATATTCTAAACGTATGGTGACTTTAGTAGGAGGGACCCAATAGATACAGAACAAACACAACTACTGCCATCTATAGTCAATTCTAACAGGACAGGGTCAATGACACCTTTTTTCAAGGTCAATCAGGGGATGTTTCTAAGTGTATTGATCCACGAAGGGGACTAGATTTCTGGGAAATTGATTACATTATTGACGGGGAATTCTATATTGATCCACGAAGGGGACTAGATTTCTGGGAAATTGATTTGCATAATCGACAGGGAATTATCGATACTAACGGGAAAGGATCACGTGTCTCTTTTTAGGTCAAGGGGATTAAGGAACAATATGGCATCTCTACTTTAGTGTCAGATATAAATTAATATTCTATTTTTAAATATGGCTTCTCTGGTCTTTAATGTCAGAGATAAACTAATATTCTTTCGAAACCTTAATAGTGTAACTAGGAACACCTTAGATATACAAGACAGATTGAATATATTTTACGTGGGAAATGGTTTCCTGGGAATTTCAAATGTGACAGCACAGGGATGCCGAAACAAAAGGAACACGCAGAAATTACTTTTAGGGGATTATTTGGGCGAAAACAAATTAATCAACATTTTAGGGATTTTTTGGGCGAAACAATTTGAGACATTTTAGAGGGTGATTTAGGGTGAAACAGTGTTGTAAGGTCCCCTAACCCAACCCCCAAGACTCCCCTCCACCCAACTTTTTTGCCAACCTTTTTAAACTTTTTTTGAAGTTTTTTTTTAACTTTTTTTATATTATTTTTTTTTAATATGTTATATTTTCAACTTTTTGTGTGTGAAACACATACAAACAGAGAAAGACAGGCACTTTAGACATACAAACCAACAAAGGCAAACACTTGGACTTGCAAATACCAGCCCAGACATACAAACAAATAGATTCAGACATACAAACAGAGAAAGACATACACTTTAGACATAGATTCAGACACAAACCGAGAAAGACATGCACTGGAATAAGCAAACACAAACCCAGACAAACAAACAACTAGATTCAGACATATAAACAGAGAAAAACAGGCACTTTAGACATACAAACCAACATTTGGACTTGCAAACACCAACCCAGACATACAAACAAATAGATTCAGACATACAAACAGAGAACAACAAGCACTTTAGACATACAAACCAACAAAGACAAACACTTGGACTTGTAAACACCAACCCAGACATACAAACAAATAGATTCAGAAATACAGACAGAGAAAGACAGGCACTTTAGACATACAAAACAACACTTGGACTTGGAAACACCAACCCAGACATACAAACAAATAGATTCAGACATACAAACAGAGAAAGACAGTTACTTTAGACATACAAAGCAACACTTTGACTTGCAAACACCAACCCAGACATACAAACAAATAGATTCAGACATTAAAACAGAGAAAGACAGGCACTTTAGACACACAAACCAACAAAGACAAACACTCTGACTTGCAAACACCAACCCAGACATACAAAAAAATATATTCAGACATACAAACAGAGAAAGACAGGCACTTTAGACATAAAAACCAACATAGACACACACTTGGACTTGCAAACACCAGCCCAGACATACAAACAAATAGATTCAGACATACAAACAGAGAAAGACAGGCACTTTATACATAAAAACCAACAAAGACAAACACTTGAACTTGCAGACACCAACCCAGACATACAAACAAATAGATTCAGACATAAAAGTAGAGAAAGACAGGCACTTTAGACATACAAACCAACAAAGACAAACACTTGGACTTGCAAACACCAACCCAGACATACAAACAAATAGATTCAGAAATACAAACAGAGAAAACCAGACACTTCAGACATACAAACCAGCAAAGACAAACACTTGGACTTGTAAACACCAACCCAGATATAAAAACAAATAGAGTGAGAAACAAATACAAATACGTAGATTCAAGACAGGCACTGGAATAAGCAAACACCAACCCAGACATACAAACAACTAGATTCAGACATACAAACAGAGAAAGACAGACACTTTAGACATACGAACCAACACTTGGACTTGCAAATACCAACCCAGACTTACAAACAAATAGATTCATACATACAAACAGAGAAAACCAGACACTTCAGACATACAAACCAGCAAAGACAAAAACTTGGACCTGCAAACACCAGCACAGACATACAAACAAATAGATTCAGACATACAAACAGAAAAAGACAAGCGCTCTAGACATACAAACCAACAAAGACAGACACTTGGACTTGTAAACATCAACCCAGACATACAAACAAATAGATTCAGAAATACAGACAGAGAAAGACAGGCACTTTAGACATGCCAAATAACACTTGGACTTGGAAACACCAACCCAGACATACAAACAAATAGATTCAGACATACAAACAGAGAAAGACAGGTACTTTAGACATACAAAGCAACACTTTGACTTGCAAACACCAACCCAGACATACAAACAAATAGATTCAGAAATACAGACAGAGAAAGACAGGCACTTTAGACATACAAAACAACACTTGGACTTGGAAACACCAACCCAGACATACAAACAAATAGATTCAGACATACAAACAGAGAAAGACAAGCACTTTAGACATACAAACCAACAAAGACAAACACTTGGACTTGAAAATACTAACCCAAACATACAAACAAATAGATTCAGACTCAAAAACAGAGAAAGACAGGCACTTTAGACATACAAATCAACAATGGACTTGCAAACACCAACCCAGACATACAAACAAATAGATTCAGACAAACAAAGAGAGAAAGACAATCACTTTAGAAATACAGACCAACAAAGGCAAACACTTGGATTTGCAAACACTAACTCCGACATACAAATAAATAGATTCAGAACTACAAACAGAGAAAGACAAGCGGTTTAGACATACAAACCAACAAAGACAAGCACTTGGACTTGCAAACAGCAACCCAGATATAAAAACATATAGAGTGAGAAACAAATACAAATACGTAGATTCAGACATACAAACAGAGAAAGACAGGCACTTTAGACATACAAACCGACACTTGAAACTTGCAAACACCAACCCAGACTTACAAACAAATAGATTCAGACATACAAACAGAGAACGACAGACACTTTAGACATAAAAACCAACAATGACAAACACTTGGACTTGCAAACATCAGCCCAGACATACAAACAAATAGATCCAGACCTACAAACAGAGAAAGACAAGCGGTTTAGACATACAAACCAACAAAGACAAGCACTTGGACTTGCAAACATCAACCCAGATATAAAAACAAATAGAGTGAGAAACAACTACAAATACATAGATTCAGACACAAACCGAGAAAGACAGGCACTGGAATAAGCAAACACCAACCTACACATACAAACAACTAGATTCAGACATACAAACAGAGAAAGACAGAGACTTTAGACATACAAACCAACTCTTGGACTTGCAAACACCAACCCAGACATACAAACAAATAGATCCAGACATACACACAGAGAAAGACAGGCACTTTAGACAAACAAACCAACAAAGACAAACACTTGGATTTGCAAACACCAACCCAGACATACAAACAAATAGATTAAGACCTACAAACAGAGAAAGACAAGCGGTTTAGACATAAAAACCAACAAAGACAAGCACTTGGACTTGCAAACACCAACCCAGATATAAAAACAAATAGAGTAAGAAACAAATTCAAATACGTAGATTCAGACAAAAACCGATAAAGGCAGGCATTTGAATAAGCAAACACCAACCCGGACATACAAACAACTAGATTCAGACATACAAACAGAGAAAGACAGGCACTTTAGACATACAAACCAACACTTGGACTTGCAAATACCAACCCAGACTTACAAACAAATAGATTCAGACATACAAACAGAGAAAACCAGACACGTAAGACATACAAACCAGCAAAGACAAAAACTTGGACTTGCAAACACCAGCACAGACATACAAACAAATCAGACATACAAACAGAGAAAGACAAGCACTTTAGACATACAAACCAAAAAAGACAAACACTTGGACTTGAAAATACTAACCCAGACATACAAACAAATAGATTCAGACTCAAAAACAGAGAAAGACAGGCACTTTAGACATACAAACCAACAATGGACTTGCAAACACCAACCCAGACATACAAACAAATAGATTCAGACATACAAAGAGAGAAAGACAATCACTTTAGAAACACAGACCAACAAAGGCAAACACTTGGATTTGCAAACACTAACTCAGACATACAAACAAATAGATTCAGACCTACAAACAGAGAAAGACAAGCGGTTTAGACATACAAACCAACAAAGACAAGCACTTGGACTTGCAAACAGCAACCCAGATATAAAAACATATAGAGTGAGAAACAAATACAAATACGTTGATTCAGACACAAACCGAGAAAGACAGGCACTGGAATAAGCAAACACCAACCCAGACATACAAACAACTGGATTCAGACATACAAACAGAGAAAGACAGGCACTTTAGACATACAAACCGACACTTGAAACTTGCAAACACCAACCCAGACTTACAAACAAATAGATTCAGACATACAAACAGAGAACGACAGACACTTTAGACATAAAAACCAACAAAGACAAACACTTGGACTTGCAAACACCAACCCAGACATACAAACAAATAGATCCAGACATACAAACAGAGAAAGACAGGCACTTTAGACAAACAAACTAACAAAGACCAACACTTGGATTTGCAAACACCAACCCAGACATACAAACAAATATATTCAGAAATAAAAACAGACAAAGACATACGCTTTAGACATACAACCAACAAAGACAAACACATGGACTTGCAAACACAAACCCAGACATACAAACAAATAGAATCAGACATACAAACAGAGAAAGACAGGCACTTTAGACATACAAACCAACAATGGACTTGCAAACACCAGCCCAGACATACAAACAAATAGATTCAGACATACAAAGAGAGAAAGACAATCACTTTAGAAATACAGACCAACAAAGGCAAACACTTGGATTTGCAAACAACAAATCAGACATACAAACAAATAGATTCAGACTTACAAACAGAGAACGACAAGCGGTTTAGACATACAAACCAACAAAGACAAGCACTTGGACTTAAAAACACCAACCCAGATATAAAAACAAATAGAGTGAGAAACAAATACAAATACGTAGATTCAGACACAAACCGAGAAAGACAGGCACTGGAATAAGCAAACACCAACCTAGACATACAAACAACTAGATTCAGACATACAAACAGAGAAAGACAGAGACTTTAGACATACAAACCAACACTTGGACTTGCAAACACCAACCCAGACATACAAACAAATAGATCCAGACATACAAACAGAGAAAGACAGGCACTTTAGACAAACATACCAACAAAGACAAACACTTGGATTGGCAAACACCAACCCAGACATACAAACAAATAGATTCAGACCTACAAACAGAGAAAGACAAGCAGTTTAGACATACAAACCAACAAAGGCAAGCACTTGGACTTGCAAACACCAACCCAGATATAAAAACAAATAGAGTGAGAAACAAATACAAATACGTAGATTCAGACAAAAACCGATGAAGACAGGCATTGGAATAAGCAAACACCAACCCAGACATACAAACAACTAGATTCAGACATACAAACAGAGAAAGACAGGCACTTTAGACATACAAACCAACACTTGGACTTACAAATACCAACCCAGACTTACAAACAAATAGATTCAGACATACAAACAGAGAAAACCAGACACTTCAGACATACAAACCAGCAAAGACAAAAACTTGGACTTGCAAACACCAGCACAGACATACAAACAAATAGATTCAGACATACAAACAGAGAAAGACAAGCACTTTAGACATACAAACCAACAAAGACAAACACTTGGACTTGAAAATACTAACCCAAACATACAAACAAATAGAATCAGACTCAAAAACAGAGAAAGACAGGCACTTTAGACATACAAACCAACAATGGACTTGCAAACACCAACCCAGACATTCAAACAAATAGATTCAGACATAAAAAGAGAGAAAGACAATCACTTTAGAAATACAGACCAACAAAGGCAAACACTTGGATTTGCAAACAACAAATCAGACATACAAACAAATAGATTCAGACATACAAACAGAGAAAGACAAGCGGTTTAGACATACAAACCAACAAAGACAAGCACTTGGACTTGCAAACAGCAACCCAGATATAAGAACAAATAGAGTGAGAAACAAATACAAATACGAAGATTCAGACACCAACCGAGAAAGACAGGCACTGGAATAAGCAAACACCAACCCAGACATACAAACAACTAGATTCAGACATACAAACAGAGAAAGACAGGCACTTTAGACATACAAACCGACACTTAAAACTTGCAAACACCAACCCAGACTTACAAACAAATAGATTCGGACATACAAACAGAGAACGACAGGCACTTTAGACATAAAAACCAACAAAGACAAGCACTTGGACTTGCAAACAGCAACCCAGATATAAAAACAAATAGAGTGAGAAACAAATACAAATACGTAGATTCAGACACCAACCGAGAAGGACAGGCACTGGAATAAGCAAACACCAACCCAGACATACAAACAACTAGATTCAGACATACAAACAGAGAAAGACAGGCACTTTAGACATACAAACCGACACTTGAAACTTGCAAACACCAACCCAGACATACAAACAAATAGATTCAGACATACAAACAGAGAACGACAGGCACTTTAGACATAAAAACCAACAAAGACAAACACTTGGACTTGCATACACTAGCCCAGACATACAAACAAATAGATCCAGACATACAAACAGAGAAAGACAGGTACTTTAGACAAACAAAATAACAAAGACAAACACTTGGATTTGCAAATACCAACCCATACATACAAACAAATAGATTCAGACCTACAAACAGAGAAAGACAGACACTTTAGAAATACAAACCAACAATGACAAACACTTGGACTTGCAAACACCAACCCAGACATACGAACAAATAGATTCAGGCATACAAAGAGAGAAAGACAGGCACTTTAGACATACAAACCAACAAAGACAAACACTTGGACTTGAAAACACAAACCCAGACATACAAACAAATATATTCAGACAAACAAACAGAGAAAGACAGGCACTTTAGACATTCAAACCAACAATGGATTTGCAAACACCAACCCAGACATACAAACAAATAGATTCAAACATACAAAGAGAGAAAGACAAGCACTTTAGAAATACAGACCAACAAAGGCAAACACTTGGATTTGCAAACACCAACCCAGACATACAAACAAATAGATTCAGACATACAAACAGAGAAAGACAAGCGGTTTAGACATACAAATCAACAAAGACAAACACTTGGACTTGCAAACACCAACCCATAAATAAAAACAAATAGAGTGAGAAACAAATACAAATACGTAGATTCAGACACAAACCGAGAAAGACAGGCACTGGAATAAGCAAACACCAACCCAGACATACAAACAACTAGATTCAGACATAAAAACAGAAAAAGACAGGCACTTTAGAAATACAAACCAACACTTGGATTTGCATACACCAACCCAGACATACAAAGAAATAGATTCAGACGTACAAACAGAGAAAGACAGTCACTTTAGACATAAAAACCAACAAAGACAAACACTTAGACTTGCAAACTCCAGCCCAGACATACAAACAAATAGATTCAGACATACAAACAGAGAACGACAGGCACTTTAGACCCACAAACCAACAAAGACGAACACTTGGAATTGCAAACACCAACCCCGACATACACACAAATAGATTCAGACATACAAATAGAGAAAGACAGCCACTTTAGACATAGTAACCAACAAATACAAATACTTGGACTTGAAAACACCAAGCCAGATATAAATACAATTAGATTCAGACATACAAACACAGAACGAAAGGCACTTTAGACATACAAACCAACAAAGACAAACACTTGGACTTGCAAACACCAACCCAAACATATAAACAAATATATTCAGAAATAAAAACAGACAAAGAAATACACTTTAGACATACATCCAACAAAGACAAACACTTGGACTTGGACAAACCCAGACATACAAACAAATAGAATCAGACATAAAAACAGAGAAAGACAGGCACTTTAGACATACAAACCAACAATGGACTTGCAAACACCAACCCAGACATACCCAGGCACTTTAGACAAACAAACCAACAAAGACAAACACTTGGATTTGCAAACACCAACCCAGACATACAAACAAATAGATTCAGACCTAAAAACAGAGAAAGACAAGCTGTTTAGACATACAAACCAACAAAGACAAGCACTTGGACTTGCAAACACCAACCCAGATATAAAAATAAATGGAGCGAGAAACAAATACAAATACGTAGATTCAGACACAAACAGAGAAAGACAAGCACTGGAATAAGCAAATACCAACCCAGACATACGAACAACTAGATTCAGACATACAAACAGAGAAAGACAGGCACTTTAGACATACAAACCGACACTTGAAACTTGCAAACACCAAACCAGACTTACAAACAAATAGATTCAGACATACAAACAGAGAACGACAGGCACTTTAGACATAAAAACCAACAAAGACAAACACTTGGACTTGCATACACCTGTCCATACATACAAACAAATAGATCCAGACATACAAACAGAGAAAGACAGGCACTTTAGACAAACAAACTAACAAAGACAAACACTTGGATTTGCAAACACCAACCCAGACATACAAACAAATAGATTCAGACATACAAACTGAGAACAGACAGACACTTTAGAAATACAAACCAACAAAGACAAACACTTGGACTTGCAAACACCAACCCAGACAAACAAACAAATAGATTCAAGCATACAAACAGAGAAAGACAGGCACTTTAGACATACAAACCAACAATGGAATTGCAAACACCAACCCAGACATACAAACAAATAGATTCAAACATACAAAAAGAGAAAGACAAGCACTTTAGAAATACAGAACAACAAAGGTAAACACTTGGATTTGCAAACACCAACCCAGACATACAAACAAATAGATTCAGACATACAAACAGAGAAAGACAAGCGGTTTAGACATACAAACCAACAAAGACAAACACTTGGACTTGCAAACACCAACCCAGATATAAAAACAAATAGAGTGAGAAACAAATACAAATACGTAGATTCAGACACAAACCGGGAAAGACAGGCACTGGAATAAGCAAACACCAACCCAGACATACAAACAATTAGATTCAGACATACAAACAGAGAAAGACAGGAACTTTTGACACAAACACCAACAAAGACAAACACTTTGACTTGCAAACACCATCCCAGACATACAAACAAATAGATTCAGAAATACAAACAGAGAAAGACAGGCACTTTAAACACACAAACCAACAATTACGAACACTTGGACTTGCAAACACCAACCCCGACACACAAACAAATAGATTCAGACATACAAACAGAGAAAAACAGGCACTTTAGACATACAAACCAACAAAGACAAACACTTGGACTTGCAAACACCAACCCAAACATACAAACGAATAGATTCAGGCATAGAAACAGAGAAAGAAAGCCACATTAGATATCAAACTACCAAAGACAAACACTTGGACATGCAAACATCAGCCCAGACATATAAACAAATATATTCAGAAATAAAAAAACAGGCAAAAAAATACACTTTAGACATACATCCAACAAAGACAAACACTTGGACTTGGACAAACCCAGACATACAAACAAATAGATTCAGTCATAAAAACAGAGAAAGACATGCACTTTAGACATACAAACCAACAAAGGACTTGCAAACACCAACCCAGACCGACCAACAAATAGATTCAGACATACACATAGAGAAAGACAATCAATTTAGAAATACAGACCAACAAAGGCAAACACTTGGATTTGCAAACACCAAATCAGACATACAAACAAATAGATTCATACATACAAACAGAGAACGACAGGCACTTTAGACATTCAAACCAACAAAGACAAACACTTTGACTTGCAAACACCAACCCAGAAATACAAAGAAATAGATTCAGACATACAAACATAGAAAGACAGGCACTTTAGACATACAAACCAACAAAGACAAAAACTTGGACTTGCAAAAACCAACCCAGACATACAAACAAATAGATTCAGAAATACAAACAGAGAAAGGCAGGCACTTTAGACACACAAACCAACAAATACGAACACTTGGAATTGCAAACAACAACCCAGACACACAAACAAATAGATTCAGACATAAAAACATATAAAGAAAGCCACTTTAGACATACAAACCAACAATGACAAACACTTGGACTTGCACAAACCAACCAAGACATACAACCAAATAGATTCAGTCATACAAACAGAGAAAGACAGTCACCTTAGACATACAAACCAACAAAGACAAACACTTGGACTAGCAAACATCAGCCCAAAAATATAAACAAATATATTCAGAAATAAAAAAACAGGCAAAAAAATACACTTTAGACATACATCCAACAAAGACAAACACTTGGACTTGGACAAACCCAGACATACAAACAAATAGAATCAGTCATAAAAACAGAGAAAGACAGGCACTTTAGACATACAAACCAACAAAGGACTTGCAAACACCAACCCAGACATACAAACAAATAGATTCAGACATACAAATAGAGAAAGACAATCACTTTAGAAATACAGACCAACAAAGGCAAACACTTGGATTTGCAAACAACAAATCAGACATACAAACAAATAGATTCAGACCTACAAACAGAGAACGACAGGCACTTTAGACAATAAAACCAACAAAGACAAACACTTGGACTTGCAAACACCAACACAGACATAAAAACAAATAGATTCAGACATACAAACTGAGAAAAACAGGCACTTTAGACATAAAAACAAACAAAGACAAACACTTGGACTTGCAAACACCAACCCAGACATACAAACAAATAGATACAGACATACAAAGAGAGAAAGACAATCACTTTAGAAATACAGACCAACAAAGGCAAACACTTGGATTTGCAAACAACAAATCAGACATACAAACAAATAGATTCAGACCTACAAACAGAGAACGACAGGCACTTTAGACAAACAAACCAAAAAAGACAAACACTTGGACTTGCAAACACCAACCCAGACATACAAACAAATAGATCCAGACATACAAACAGAGAAACACAGGCACTTTAGACAAACAAACCAACAAAGACAAACACTTGGATTTGCAAACACCAACCCAGACATACAAACAAATAGATTCAGACCTAAAAACAGAGAAAGACAAGCGGTTTAGACATACAAACCAACAAAGACAAGCACTTGGACTTGCAAACACCAACCCAGATATAAAAATAAATGGAGCGAGAAACAAATACAAATACGTAGATTCAGACACAAACAGAGAAAGACAAGCACTGGAATAAGCAAATACCAACCCAGACATACAAACAACTAGATTCAGATATACAAACAGAGAATGACAGGCACTTTCGACATACAAACCAACACTTGGACTTGCAAACACCAACCCAGACTTACAAACAAATAGATTCAGACATACAAACAGAGAACGACAGACACTTTAGACATAAAAACCAACAAAGACAAACACTTGGACTTGCAGACACCAGCCCAGACTTACAAAAAAATAGATTCAGACATAAAAACAGAGAAAAACAGGTACTTTAGACAAACAAACCAACAAAGACAAACACTTGGATTTGCAAACACCAACCCAGACATACAAACCACTAGATTCAACATACAAACAGAGAAAGACAGAAACTTTAGAAATACAAACCAACAAAGACAAACACTTGAACTTTAAAACTCAAGCAAAAACACACAAAACTACAGATTAAAACATAAAAACCATGAATTACAAGCACTTATTACAAACAAATCAACAGAAATAAACACTTGGACTTGAAAACACCAACCCAGACATACAAACAAATATATTCAGACACACAAACAGAGAAAGACAGGCACTTTAGACATACAAACCAACAATTGACTTGCAAACACCTACCCAGACATACAAACAAATAGATTCAAACATACAAAGAGAGAAAGACAAGCACTTTAGAAATACAGACCAACAAAGGCAAACACTTGGATTTGCAAACACCAACCCAGACATACAAACAAATAGATTCAGACATACAAACAGAGAAAGACAAGCGGTTTAGACATACAAACCAACAAAGAATAACACTTGGACTTGCAAACACCAACCCAGATATAAAAACAAATAGAGTGAGAAACAAATACAAATACGTAGATTCAGACACAAACCGAAAAAGACAGGCACTGGAATAAGCAAACACCAACCCAGACATACAAACAACTAGATTCAGACATACAAACAGAGAAAGACAGGCACTTTAGACATACAAACCAACACTTGGACTTGCAAACACCAACCCAGACATACAAACAAAAAAGATTCAAACATACAAAGAGAGAAAGACAATCACTTTAGAAATAGAGACCAACAAAGACAAACACTTGAAAGACAGTGAAAGACACTTACAAACAGAGAAAGACAGGCACTTTAGACTTACAAACCAACACTTGGACTTGCATACACCAACCCAGACATACAAACAAATAGATTCAGACGTACAAACAGAGAAAGACAGGCACTTTAAACACAAAAACCAACAAAGACAAACACTTAGACTTGCAAACACCAACCCATACATACAAACAAATAGATTCAGACATACAAACAGAAAAAGACAGGCACTTTAGACACACAAACCAACACTTGGACTCGAATACACCAACGCATACACACAAGCAAATAGATTCAGAAATACAAACAGAGAAAGACAGGCACTTTAAACACACAAACCAACAAAGACAAACACTTGGACTTGCAAACACCAACCCAGACATACAAACAAATAGATTCATACATACAAACAGAGAAAAGACAGGCACTTTAGACATACTAACCAACAAAGACAAACACTTGGACTTGCAAACACCAACCCAGACATACAAACGAAAAAATTCAGACATAAAAACAGAGATAGACAGTCACTTTAGACATACAAACCTACAAAGACAAATTCTTGGACTTGCAAACACCAATCTAGACATACAAACAAATAGATTCAGAAATACAAACAGAGAAAGACAGGCACTTTAGACATACAAACCAACACTTGGACTTGCAAACAACAACCCAGACATACAAACAAATAGATTCAGTTTTACAAACAGAGAAAAACAGGCACTTTAGACATACAAACCAACAAAGACAAACACTTGAACTCGCAAACACCAACCCAGAAATACAAACAAATAGATTCAGACATACAAACAGAGAAAGACAGCCACTTTAGACATAGAAACCAAAAATGACAAACACTTGGACTTTCAAGTACCAACCCATACATACAAACAAATAGATTCAGACATACAGACAGAGAAAGACAGGCACTTTAGATATACAAACCAACAAAGACAAACACTTGGAGTTAAAAACACCAGCCCAGACATACAAACAAATAGATTCAGACATACAAACAGAGAAAGACAGGCACTTTAGACATACAAACCAACAAAGACAAACACTTGGACTTACAAATCTGAGAGATGTTCTAGGCTTGAAACAGAATATGATCATTGGGGAAAATACTGGCACCGTTCACGGGATGGATCAAGTTATTTTTGCTGATTATCCTCCTGGTTTCTTCTCGGACTCTTGCATTTTTCTCTATGCATCTTTTGTGGAAACATCGAGAGTTGGTAATTCAAATGTCCCCCTACTACGTGTTCTTCAATGAAAAACAACCCATGAACATGTTCATCAATATAGTATAAAGCATCTTCAGTATATTCCTCTAAACACTTCATACTTCGAATTCTGTCAGTTAACACAAAGAAGTGAATTGGGTGATCCTCTAGCAATAACAAAAGGTTTAGCAGCGATTACATGTCATTTTTGACCCTTCGTCAGCGTCACCAGCACCACCTAAAATGAACAGTAGAAGAATTCCATTTGTCTGTCCCAATATCGATTGCTATGTTGGTGTTCTGAGTCCACGTCAAATAGGCAATGGATTGGACTACTATAAGGGGTGTACTACAATGTCTGGCTATGGTCTTGGTAGCTGGTTTGCTAGGCTATTTGGTTCTGCACTACCCCTTGCCAGAAAATATTTTGTACCTGCTGCATCAAATTTTGCTGCTTCAACACTACAAGACTGGGGGTCGGGTAAGAATTTCAAGGAGAGTGTTAAGGAAAATACTAGATCTTCAGCAAAAGCCGTTGGTGAGCAATTAAAATCTCGGCAAAATGGGGGAGAGATTGAAAAGGATGCGTGCGTGTCATTCACTCATCAGTCTCTACCCAGGCGGGAAGTGAAGGACATCAACAAGGACTTTGAGGAATAAGACAAGGAAGACCAATAAGCAGAAGAAGAAAAAGAAAAAGATTTTTAGATCAAAGAAGGATTTCTTCTCTTAAGATGACTTATCTCCCCCACAAGGAATCACTTTAATCAATCAGTTCCTCATTGAATTTTTTCAATGCTGAAAATGTTGATGTCAGTGTCAAGTATGGCTACTATGAACAATTTCACCCCCAGCAACCCCTCTCGGAAAATATACACTTTCAAATATTTTCCAATGAAGACTATTTCATTGATTTGTCATCAACATTTATTGATTTAAATGTTGCGGTAAAGAGAAATTCAGATAATACAACTCCAACTGCTGTCAATGGTCTCTCCTACGAAAACTGTATTCTACACAATATGTTCAAACAAATTAATGTATTTATTAATGGAACATTGGTGAGCACTAGCAATAATTTATCCAACTATGCAAGCTACATACAATTTATGATGATGACACCAAAGCCATACAAGTTGAGAGGACAATCATTGGGCTATGAATATCGATAAGGTGTTGATACTGACGGTGAGTTGACTACTGCAGTGACCCAGGAGTATCATCTGGTTGGAAAATTAAAACATGTGATATTCAATATATCTCAATGGTTACCCCCCAATGTCAAGATTGACATAAAGTTGCAACTGGCTCCATCGAATTTCATTTTGAGATAAACACTTCTTGCAGCACCCGATGCAAATGTCATTATCACATCGGCAATTCTCCACGTCCGAAAACAACAGGTTATGAGCTCTGTTGCATTGGCAGTGGAAAAGATAAGAGCCAATGGCAACAACATTAAACTTCTTGTCCCCCATACAATCACCAATCAACGTCACATTGCCACCGGCTCTCGTAGCTATACCGATTCATCATTTATCAATGGAGAAATCCTATCAAATTGGCTTTGGTCTTTGTGAAGAGTGGCAGTGCCGTTGGATCCTGGACTTAATCGCCCCATGATTTTAATTTTTTCGGTCGATCTAGCCTTGTGTGCAAAGTAAATGGTAGTCCACTGTACACTCTATCATTTGACAAAAAATCCTATAGAACTCTGCACGATTTGACCATGCAATTCCTAGATCATGACTCTCAACTATTTGAAAATGGAATAACCGATTCAATGTTTTCAAATAATCATGGGGTAATTGTTTTGGACTTGTCGGGGACCCAGGATATGAGCATAGTACAAACAGGGAATGTAAGTTTAGAGTGTACATTTGCCGATGCTTTGACGGAGAGTATAACACTAATATCATTGAGTCAATTTGACATCTATTGGGAAATCACACCCGACGGCAGTGTTCTACTAGACCTAGCACCATGATCACAAATCAAATAATCAGTATATTCAATATGGATCCATACATGTCTCAGTACAAGTCCTATTGCATACCATCGGACTTCATTGAAAAATTCCAAGTGTTAACTATACCCTAATCATTGTTAATAGCAGTCCATAGACTTTGAAGACACGCCATTGGTTATGCATCTTTCAAACAGCGAAGAATATTGAATTTTTTGATCCTCTTGGCCTATCGTATAAATTCTACACTCCATACATCAGTAACTTTATTGAAAGCAGTGGGAAAACTATTATTCAAAATCAACGAAGAGTACAGGATTTAATGACTAAGACATGTGGCTTTCATGCACTACTCTTTTTCATGTTTAGATGTCGTGGCTATACCTACAAGCAGTTTCTTGACATCTACGTTGGCTTACCTTGATTGAACGACTTTCCTGTGGAAAATACACTTACAAGTGTGTTTAATATTGATTTTAGTGCCCTACGAATAAAATGCTCTAAAAATGTATGTGAAATTGTTTATTAATGAATGAAAAAATGTATATAAATGATAAAAAACGACTTTTCTACTCTTTAGATTTCATCTTCTACTAGGTATAGGTATTTGTCGATAACAACTAATGCAGGTAGATTATCCGAATTCACAGTATACTGATCCTGATGTGCTGCAATGTCAGGGTCGCATTTTCTACAATAGAGTGTAACTTCACTCTTATCATATCTCTTTGTAAGGTCAATGATAATATTCTCATTCATTCTATAGAATTCAGATGTTTCAATTTGCTTATTTGAAACAATGTCACAAACAGTGTCCTCAAGAGGTTATTAACAATCCCTCACCGCCAAATAAAAAACATTGTGCTTGTAATCGTATTAGCCATTGGCTTCAAAACGATGACATAAAAGCCATATTCTTTTGTTATTCTAAAAGTTGAATCGCTGACCCGGCTCCTCCTCCCAGAACAATCTAAACCCACGACGATACCAATGTCATAGCAATAAACTAAAATCACGTTTAGGATTTTTTCCAATCCTACCAGGATATGTATTCTCTCACTGATTATATTTATCTTACTGGTAATTAGAGCAAAGGTGTCCTCTAGTATGAGTGTCATATAACCCTTCAAGACAGGAATTACACACTATAATTTGTACTGCATATCCTTTATGTAATTTACGAGGGTTGCATAATCGACACTTTTCATCATACTCATCAATCATTGTACAATTCTCACATAATGACCAGCTGCCCAGTGTGTACATGCATATCGGACATGCCTGGAACATTTTTTCATGTGTTGATACTCTCACTACCACAATGAAACTGAGCTACCAACAACAACAAATTGAGTGGGATAGAAAGAGAGAGGAGTAAATAATCCTTGAACACCATCTTTCTCATGAGAAGAAAAGTCCTAAATTGCCTCAAAAACCAGTCTGGCTGTGTTATATCTCGACTATAGTTTCAAAACATGTTTGACCACTTTATAGGTTTGCTCGCTTTTTGCAATGTGCACGTCAAACTGCACTGCCTCAGGCGTAGGTTTGAAACCTTATACACTATCATGATGAACGATGTTGCTAAAAAAGTGTTTTTTTTATTACTTTGCTTGGAGAGGTGCCAAGGAAGTACAGGTGTGAGGAGATACTCACTCTGTTTGAAAAGGTGTAGAGCATTAAGCAAATAGTATGGTCCTATGGCAGTACGCAAACAGCATGGTCCTATTGCGGTATGCAATTAGCATGGGAATTCCTAGTGCGGTACGCAATGTATAACTTAGCACTCTACTAATGTACTTACACTGAAGACTGTCCACGTGGAATGCCTTGCAAATACGGAACGTGTTTAAAAGAAGAAGGATTTGTTCGGGCGTTTTTCCCAACACATAAAAAAATTGCTTTTTCTGATGCAGCAAATTCTAAAGGAGCAGAGGAGATCCCAGGGAGCGTAAACCAGGAATTACCGACAGAAAGGATGAGCGCTCTTTCGTGGGTTAAAAGTATTCCTCTAATCAAAGAATGCCCTAGGAGGAAATGCCCACAGGGAATTTCTTGCAGATACGGGAGATGTGCAAAAAGAAGATACTTTTATCGAACATCAAAACAGACGGCTTATGTTGACGCGGCAAAACTTAAAGAATCAGAGAAAATACAAGGGAGTTCATACCGGCAATGGCCAAAATCAACAAATTGGGATGGAGGTTCGGATAGGCCTCATAAAACTTTGTATAATCTGGGTTCTGAATTAATTAGAAATAGTGATATTGATACTACCCAACCAAACAGAGCAAAAAAATTGCTGTAGAACAGCGTCAACTAAAGAACAAGCTATTACAATCGGCCTACCTAATTTACGGTGAAAATCGCCCATTGCCCAAAAGAGTAAGGCAACTTTACAGTACGCTGAAAATAGACGATTTCTCATTGACAAAGGCAGAGAAAGAGGCACTTCGGAGAAGGCAGACTCTCATGTAGAGGCTTGATTTAATGGCTAAAGAGAGTATTAGCCAGTTTTTTTTGGCTTTTTCTGTAATATTTTCACCATGTTCAAAGATTTGAGTGTGTGTTTGGGTCAATTATTTTATTAGTTTTCTTTGTGAGTTCAATTAGTCTTGAATAAACCCATAAATTTGATATTTTTCTTTTTGTTTTTTTATTACTCACCCTTGGTTCACGTAGGATAAATTGCTGCGATTGACAGTATTCGTCAGTCAGATCAATGAGCAAGTTTAATTGCCGTTTTACTCACAAAAGATTTCAAAGTCAGTTATCATTTTCGAGTAAAATATTCAAAGTTGAAAAAGCGTGGTTGAAATGGGCTAGGAAGATGCTTTGCTGCCATGTTTTCAGGACCAAAACTGGACAGCCATAATCAGCTACTCAGTGAAATCATTTTCAATGTTAATTATTTCTTTTTATGAATTGCCGTTGGGTTTTAAAAACGCTGAAAAACTTGGGATAAAGAATCATTTACGGTAGGACAAACTTAAGCAGGGTTATTTTTCTTCCTTTATTTTGTACTTCTTAAATTTCATTGAAATAGTAATTTATCAAGGAACATTTTCTTTGTACTTGGTTCAGTGTATTTCAGACTTAGCTCTTTGATCGATTAAAAAAAGGAGCGAAATTAAAACTTAAAACGTTTTTTTTTAACTGAAAGTAAGGAGCGAAATTAAAACTTAAAACGAACAGAATTATTCCGTATATGAAAGGGGCTGTCCTTTTCTCAACGCCTCGCTCTTTACGCTAAAGTTTCTTTTATTATTTCAAAAAATAGAGTTTGTGAGAAAGAGTCAAACTTTAGCGTAAAGAGTGCGGCGTTGAGGAGGGGCCAGCCCCTTTCATATTCAGAATAATTTCTATTCGTTTTAGGTTTTAATGTCGCTCATTACTTTCAGTTAAAAAAACTTGTTTTTTTTAAATTTAATCTATGAACGTTTTTAAATTAATGCATGTTTTGATTTTTGCTCACCGTACATGAATAATTAAAACGAAATTTCTATATTAATTCTACTTTTTTTTGGGTAAATGGCTTTCTCGAAAATTGTTTAATTTGCTTTACGAACGTTTTTATTAGTAATAAATATACTTAACTTACGAATACTTACGCAACGAACTTTTATATTCATATATTTTTATTACGTATATTAGGGGAGTTCGCCCCCCTAGTCAATACCTCACTCTTTAAGCTAAAGTTCGATTTTTTCCAATTCTTTATGAATGACCCCTTAATAAAAAAATCCGTTAATTAGAATAAAAAGCTCTTATGAAAGTACTAAAAAACTTTAGCATAAAGAGCGAGCTATTGACTAGAAGGCGAACCCAATCATAAACGTATTAGTTTCTGTTCGTTTTAAGTATTGAAAAGTTTTTCACTTGAAAACTTGTTTTTTTTTATATTTAATTTCTAATCGTTGTTTTAAATAATGCTGGGAAATCCGGCGCCCCCTTCGTAGCAATGTCCTTTTCTCCCATGAAAAGTTCCTCCATGGAAAAATCCTCCCACGTAACCCCCGATCAACCCCTCCCACTACAAGAAAAATTCCCCCTGTAAACGTCTGTATACTTCCCAATAGCCAATACTATATGTAAACATTGGGCAAAGTTCATAACCAGCAGCCCATCCCCCGGGGACTGTGAGATATTAAGTCATATTAATAAACAACAAATAAACACGCTTTAATAAGTCAACAAATAAACACGCATCCGTGATCTCTCTTCTTGCAAAAAATTCCAAATTCCACACTTTAGTAGATAGGAGCTTGAAACCTCTACAGTAAGGTTTTCTGATACGCTGAATCTGATGGTGTGATTTTTTTTAAGGTTCTATAACTCTTAGGGGGTGTTACCCCACTTTTTCGAAAATAATGCAAATTTTCTCAGGCACTTAACTTTTGACGTGTAAGACAAAACTTGATTAAACTTATATATTTGAAATCAGCATAAAAATCTAATTCTTTTGATGTGTCTATTGGTATCAAAATTTCTTTTTTTAGAGTTTCGGTTACTATTGAGCCGCGTAGCTCCTTACTTACAGTGGTTTTACTCGAGGGAAGGACACAAAAGCAAAATCTAATCCGCTTCAATTATAAGTCGTTCTTATCCAAGTTCTAATATAAAATGATAGCATAGTTCAAGGATATTCCTACCCTTATCCTGCGAATAATATTACAGGGCTAAATACATTTACGGTGAAACTATTGAATCTGGTGAAACACAAAAACAATTGTTCTCGGCAACCTAACAAAGTTTTATCCTTAACCCTGTTTTTAGCTTCAAACATTCTGTAATCCTTAGTCGCTAGACCTTTGGACATCTGATATTCAAAACATAATAAGAAAAATAGTATAGAAAAGAACATCCCCACCTTTAGCTCTGCCACTGCTTCTAGGGCTATAATTGAGTGGATGGTTAAGAGGGTTGGCGACGTTTTACAGATGAAAGGTGACAGAGTCCAAAAGGTTGTCCTTTTGATCATCCTTCTTTGGCCAAAAGAAAAGAAGGTCAAGCCCCAAATGGTATGGGAAGAGGTAAAAAACAAGGATTTAAAAGCAGTAGGAACTTCATGGAAGAGAGTGAAGAGTCAAGGTTTGAACAAATTACAGTGGATGAGGAGATCACAGAATTGTAGGGAACTGTTTGTAGTTGTAGAAGTAATAACCACTATCAAGATTCTGGATGAAACACTGCATATGCTGCAATCAAAACTTTGTTTTTTAAGTATTCCGGTCTCTATTGATGTGGGCTATTCTTCGCTTACAGTTTGCAACCATGAGCTGTTTGAGCTGAGGCTCTCTTAAATGTCAAGGAGGCTGTTACTGTCTTTTTCAACCCCTGTTCTTCCTATTCAAGTTCAGTAGTCAGATAACAGTGATTCAAGCATTATAATTATCCGTGAATAGATACAACTGCCCTACCCTGCATGTTTATTAAGAGCTGCTATATCATATTTTAATTATAGGGTACTGAGTTTTATGGTTATGAGGGAAGTTCTTCCAAAAAATATTTTTACGGGGATATTCCCCAAGAA